>NW_011948434.1:2762985-2999055 GCF_000503995.2 Ceratosolen solmsi marchali
AAACTTCGAACAATAGCTGCGTTATACGGATTTTTCATACGAGTTTGGCCTGCAGAGTCCGTGATTGTATTGTAGAGCTCTGTCATAAATTGAGGAGGCGTACCTTTGTAGCTATCTTTCTTGAAATTTCCTCGGATGCCTAGTGTCTATTGAAAATCACGACCGCATAAGTCCCAATGAAATATTGAGATCCAAATGATAAAAAAGCAATGTTTTATAATATTCTTACAACAATCTCACCTCCTTGAATTCCTCCAGTGCCTCATCTTTCTGCAAATTGACAGGTTCACCTTGTAATTCGCTTATTCCAACGCCGTCAGAGTCCCAGATTGGCTGCAAATTGGAATCTCCCTCGAATAATAACTCCATTGCGCTGAGTTTGACGATTCGAAGTTCGAAAATCAACATCATCGTAGTAATCAACAACATCCTCACCATCGTTGCCCTCATTCTCACCAAGTTGTTTCCCTCACGATAATTCGAAACACAGATAACTAACACAATTAGCTAATGCCAATAAACGAGTAGGGATATAAAACGTCAAGAAGAAGAGTACGAAGATAGATGAAGAATAGTCGAAAAACAGCTCGTAATCGCAAGCCGACGGGGGCTAGGCAATCATTTCTTTGCGCGCACCAACGTTTGCGAAAAGCTTTCTTTTCAAAGCGAGAAAGGAAGTATAGAGAGTTCAAACGAAACGTCCGCGACATGTGGGGCGTCTTCGGCTCGCCGAGTCACCTTTATGCGAGACCACCTCCCCCGCGCTCTTGCTCCTTCGCTCTCGTTAGCCCCTTCCGCCCGCTTGATCGCGAATCGGATTGTCGCCCTCTCCTGCGAGCGCGGACTCCATTAACTTGAGCCACGAAATCATCAACAACGACCAAGTCCGTGAGAGAAGAACGCCAAGGCATTATGACAAGACATCGACCACCGATAGAATTTAATTGTCACTTGTCTTAATTCCGATACAATACATCAAAGCGAAGAGGTTTTTTTACAATTAGAAAAGTAAAATAATTAGTAAAAATTAAATTTTGTTCTAGCATATTATGGTATTTTTCAATATAATTTTTAATATTACAGCAGTTATATTTACAATATGCAATCAATTTTATTAAATTAATGTATTTACTATAATGTTGTACCACTATGCATAGGCTAATTTATTAAATAAATTATTATCATTAGTACTAGCCTTATAATTATCATCACCGTTGATGATCATTCTTTGTTTTGTTAAAAAATTTTTTATTTGCATTTGTTGGCTTTGTTATCTCGAATTCATTTATAAGGGCCAAATATTCCTTAGGTAACATAGTGTTGTGAAATTAAATATTTTTTTATAAAGTCTCAACTAAATTTCCAACAATAATGATCATTCTCATAAAATTATTATAATATTCTCCTTGCTTTTCATGAAGTTGCTATTACAAATAATTGACCAACGGTTTGAGGTGAAACGATATGTAATTTGTAAGGCAAGATACGGCGCTCAGTGTGCCGAATCAGCTTTGAGAAAAAGCTACAGGAGACAGACGGATATGGCGAAAAAGTGGCGCCGAGCTCGCGCAAGGGCAGATAATAAACTTCATACAAAGAGAAAGGCAAGCTGCTTCCTAAATACGCCGATGATTAGTAAGCGGTCAGAAATGTGGCCCGGCATGTCGCAGTTTTCGAATTATTTATGACGTCGCATCTCCCGACCATTTGTCAATCTGGCATGTTTTGCCATCGCATCCTATTTTCCGAAGAGCGGCGCCGGCGGCCCACGCAAACCGCGCGTAAAGAATTCCGAGTGCGGAATTCAAATGAGACTTCGCGCGCTACAACGCAAGCTCTCGCGTGCCAACCACTGACGTGGTCAACGGACAACACCGACTCAAACGAAATCGGCGCCTACTATTCTGCCCTGATCTTACGATTAAATTATTATGGGAGCATGGAGCCTGAGCTCTTTGTCCTCTTTTATCCTAAGGATTTATTACTCTGCATCCACTCCAGATTCGGATAATCCCTTTATAACCTTTCTTCTTACTTACATTTCAATATAATATCGATATTTGATTTAAATTGACTTTTTAGTACATCAATATATCGAGACGAGTTATAAATTCATTGTCATGGATCCACTAATGCTTAAGGTCAAAAATTTCTAACTCCAACGTATTGTTTAATGGTCGTACATATAAAATTATTGAGAAAGATAAAGTGCGGCGAAGGTATTTGTTAGGTATCTTTTTGAATATGTTTAAAAATATAGAAGCTATTACAAATATCATAAACTCTTTGTTAAAAGACAAAAGAATAGAAAAAAAAAACATTTAAAGTTGAGATTGTTACACCGAGTAGATTCAGCGTATCATCTTAATAATAGTCATTTCAGTAAATTAACTTTAACAGTAAGATAACATCCCCATATTCTATTGAAATTATTTTAATGTCAACAAATAACACTATAGTAAGGCTTAATCAATTTCATAGAACACTTTGTAACACTTTGTAGTACAAAAATCTTTTGACAGATTTTTATTTTTATTTTACATGTAAAGGTGAGACTTATTGGTAAAAGGCTGTTTTGGTGTTTAGTTTTTAAAGGCTTGGTGATTCAAATTCTGTTTTAATAAATTTAATTTTCATTCGATCTATTTTTTTACACATGATAATTATATACATAAGTAGAATGTTTTCTAATTATTGTGTTGGAAATAAATATTACAACAACCGAACTTTTATTATTTTTATGGTTAATAATTTAGAATTAAATGATATTTATTTTTTAATTCCATAGAAACTATATATTTTACTTTATAGTCCTGAAAGGTAAAAGTAAAATATATAAAGTAAAAGATTATATATAAACAATTATATATTAACAAAATTGTAATTAATAAAATATCCTAATTATTTTTATAATAAAATAATAAATTAATAAAACTTCAATAACAAAAGTTTATGAAACTAATTTAAAAAGTAATAATCGATCCGATCGTTTAAACTATTCTACTTTGAGCTATTTTCAGTTATTACCACAAAAGCTATTCTTATTATTATTTCCATTACTGTTATTAGAATCATTTCTTTTCATGAACTCATTCTTGAACAAATAAATAAAATTTATTTTTGATATAATCGATTGCTTGTAACTAAAGCAATTTATTTAAATAAGATTCGTGCAAAACTAATATTATAGTTTATTTTTTATTTTAGTGTAGCAGAGTAAAATTTATACTTTACGATCTATGAAGCATAACGTATTTCTGGAAAATGTAAGGTGATAAATTGTTTTTTCTAGTAGTAAGTGTGACTCATAAATATTATATTAATCATAGATGTTATTTTCTTTAAAGCGTTTAAAACAATAAATAAATAAAAATGATAAATCAGAAATATAAGTAACCGACTAATTAAGAAATAAAATTTTTAATTATAACCTGAATAATATAAAATACAATATAAGATTTATGCGGAAGAAATATGAAAAATTGAACAAATTGATCTCATTTTGAAACAGAAAAACATAGATAATTTTAAACATAAAGTCAGAATTCTAAATCATCATTATTTTTAAAATGTTACTTATTAAATGAAAGAAAACTGTTGTAGAAAAATGTAAATCAAAAGAATCTGAATATAGTTATTTAGTAATGTTTATTATTATTTTTTTAATTCTATTTATACGATATTAATAAATATTTTTAGTATCGTTAAAAAAATTTCTTATAATTTTTAATTTATAATAAACAATTTTTATCATATTGACGATTTGATTGCTATGCAATTTATACTCTCCCAACTATTTTCAACTGATTTTTTCAAAATATAATTATTTGTTTTAATTTGTAAGTACACAATATTCCTTAAGTAGGAAATATAATTTTATTTATCTTAACGAGTAAAGACTTTTTACTTTGTTAAGGTAAAAATATAAGTATATGTATTGGTTTAAACAACAATTCAGCTTTGTTATGAGATAATTAAGAAATGGATTATTTGTTTATATAAAAAATATTTTATTGAACATTTCGTTTTATCATTTTATGGTGCAATTTCAATGCTAATATGATAAGAATATTATTGGTTTTTGTAATGCAATTATTGCAACACCAATTATATAATTGAAAGTTTTTATTTTTTCCCAAATATATGCCTTATGTTAATACATATTTCTTCTTTAACCGTAATCTTCTCTTTCGGTTTTCATACACAGTAATTTTTGAATACTTCTGACTTTTTAAAATTGAAAATATGAAATATTTGATACAATTGATGGAGAGTTGGCGAATACATAATGTTTTTTTTTGTATATGAATACGATTTTATAGTATTTTTGTTTATAATATATTTTATATTAATATTTCGTTGGGCATTAAAAAGATTTATGATTGAAATAGAATACTAAATTTATATTTTATCATTGAAAAAAGTTAATAACAGTATTTACTTATTTTTCGAAATATTGGTAAAATTGAGAATATGATTATATATATATATATATATATATATATATATAATTATTATCATTTTAAAATAATAAAACTGTATAAATGCAATTATGCATAACCATAATGTAATTTTATTTCACTCTATCACATGATGTAACTTAAAATTGACGTAGTGGGCAATATATATGTACTCATTACTCAAAATACAAATCGAGTTGAGAGCCAGAAATTAGTTAGTTTACGGCTTCCTTTGGTTAACAAGATGCTCAGTATAAGTAGTGAATGTCTGTTCAATTGTCCCAAACGAACACTATGCTTGCTCACGCTACATGATCTCCACGACAGATCTCTTATTCTCTGTCTTTTTATCTTCCTTCTTCCCCCTGTAGCCCGTCCGCCAATCTGGTTATCATGAAATCATCGCAACAGACTGAGTAATGATTTGTGTTAAAATTGCTCAAGGACTCGCGATTCATTTCCGTATTGTCGGACATCAGATTCAATAAACTTGTTTCTCTATAAGAATAGAAGAGTTTTTAAATTCAATATATATATAATTGAAATAGATTTATATCAATAAAATACTTTATTGAAGGTACGAGAAAATTAAATATTACTAAAATATTTTCTATTTTAATATATAATGAAATAAGATTTAGTGAGATTTTCATTCATAAAATATTCAATACTATAATTAATTGAATAGATTATTTCACAATAAAATAAAGTATGAAGTCAATATGGATCAAGATCTAATCTATTTAATAAATGTATGAAAAATATAGTATTATATATTTAAATTGTAATGAAATAAATGAATAAAATAAATCTAAATTTTCATACACTATATATATTTAATTATTTATTTATTTACTTATTAATAATAAGATTATTAATATTGAGATATAATAAATAATATTTGATCATATAAAAATTAATATTTATTTATAAATTAATATTTCATATATTTTACAACATTAAAAAAATAGAAAACATCATGATCGCACTTTTATGTTTTACAATTTTTAAACTTACAAATTAAACTAAACACACGCACATTGAAGTATTTGGATAATATCTCTTTTCATTCCTCGCCGTGTTCTACAGGATAGAAAAGCCAAATAATAATTATTAATATAAAATTGTATAATTTATAATTTATACAAAGCAATTTCACATAAAATTTTTTAAATTGTTAAAAATAAATAAGGTACCTATATTCGTGAACCTTAAATTTTACAGCAATGCAATTTTGATTCTTGGAATAAACAGCAGCAAGGCACTTTGTAGGATTCTTCTTATCTCGTAATATACACGTTTCCGTAGTATTGCCAGAACATTCTCCAACACATTGACCGATATTTATTTGCTTACATATAAACGAAAAATTAATTTTCCTAATATTAATATGATATTAATATACTTAACTTTATTAGTCTTGCAATTTTTACTAACATATAATATAAATATGATATAAATATAATATAAATATGATTTCAAGTTTCAAAAAAGTAGTTTACTAAATACCATACTTTAATATATATAAAAATTTTTTAGAAAAAATATTTTTTAAACACTTTATATAATTAAGCATTCGATATAAACGTAATTGATATATTCAATATTTGTTAAACATTTTTTAAATACTATTAATAAAATTTTATCAATTTTATTAATACTTTTGAGAAGTAATGAATTAATTATGAAATTGATAGATACTAATAGGGAATTATGCTATATCATTTTTAACCAAGCAACAAAAATGTTAAAATATAAGAATTATATTTAATTTCATCAAAAATAATAATACAATCTATTCAACAAATAGAAACATTTGAGAACGTCACAATACTTTTTATCTTATTTTTATTATGCAAAAACCTAAATTAAATAACATATTTACTTACTCTCAGTATTGGTTTGGCCTCCGCTATATTCATGTCTTCTTTTATTTCAATACCACTAAAGTCCAATATTGTCTCTACACGGTCCATTCTATGACAACTTCCAGTGCAACTACATCTTTCTATAACTTGATGAACTTCGTCACCTACAATTTGTAAGAAAAAAAAAACAATCTTATTATGTTTATAATTCTTATACTATCATATTAATTCATAATTTATTGTTACTTAAACAATCTAAATTACAGAAATAAGAAATATTTCCCTTATATTTCCTATTATTTCAATTAACGTATTTAAGGTTTTCTTCTAAAAATTAATTTTAATTAATTTTCCTTATATATTTCTTTATTACCAGACATAAAGTAAATTTTAATATAATCATTATTTTCATGCATAAATTTACTGTTGTTTAATATAAATTTTTTTAATTACATCGAAATAAATTTATTAATTGAATATACTATATTGAACATTTTAATTTAAGAATATTCAATTTTTTAAATTTATTATTCATTATTTATTTTTTTTATTGCTTTAATTTATTATTCATTATTTATACATGATATAATATTACGTAACTGATTTCCTTACTTAATTAACCAAGATAAATTATAAAATAATTTGTTAAAATATTTTAATTATTTAAAAATTGCATACTATAAATTTTATGGATTAATAATTTTTGGAAATGTAATTTTTAATTAATAGCAAACATTAATTTTTGAATTAATGATGATATTAGAACGTTTCTTAATTTGCTTTGTACTCCATCATTGCTGTGAATAAACATGTTTAAATTAATTTAAATATAAATTTTGAATCTTGTAGTTCGAATAAAATTTTATGTATTTTAATTTTCTCAATATAATCTTTAATTATTTTCAGAAATCTCAATATATCTGAAGTTATTAATACTTTTTCAATGTAATTGCAAGAATAATCTTACAAAAAAAGTAAAATCAGTTTACGGTTTCATAAAATTTCTTTAAATTAATTTATCATTATTAAATAATAGAAACTATATCTTACCATTTGGTCCATGTATACTAACGGAAGAATTTTTAGTTGGTCTGCAATGAAATTCTAAAAAAATTGAACAAATAAAATAACTTATAAGTAGATCATTTTTTAAATTGTAATTGTATTTAACAAAAATATTTATACTACACAAAATTTCTGTATTTTTATTAGAGTTTGCTCTTGGTATAATACTATAATAATTCAAATATATGATTTTCTATTAAATTTAAATAATTGTAATATGATTTTAGAATATTGAATGCCCTTTAAAAGCTCGTGTATTCATGTTTAAAAGCAGTTGTTGTAAATAAATATTTAACTAAATTTCTTATATCTAATAGATTATTATTAAATCCACATACTTTTGCACCGACCAACACAAATACCCACATCTATTTCAACTTGATACGGAGTTCCCATATACAAAATTTGTGAATATACGTCTCGTCGACATTTTTGCCCTGTAGAACAATCGCAACTATCGATAACTTCAATCGTTTTAACACCTTCTATTGTTGAAATTCTATCTAATCTTGCTGTTCTTGGACGACATTGCGTGTTTGGCATGCATTTCTGTAATTGGAATATGTAAATAAACATTTACAAACATGAAATATTCGATTATTTGATTATTAATATTATTACACATGTAAATATTAGTTAAAACATTTAATTTATTACTAATATTTAAATATGTATAAAAAGAAATTTTAAAATATGAGTATTTTAATTAAAATATTTCAATTTATCACAGATTATTTTTTATATTTTATTTATAGCTTAATACAATATTGTACGTATCTTTAATATGTATACAATATTTAGATAGTATGGTATAAAGATTATGATATTTTTATTAAATACATTAAAAATTAATATTGATTTTATACGAAATAACAATATAAAGAGTTTTGAATACGTTAACTTCAACAATACAGTTAAAAATTAAAAGAAATAAAAACAAATAGTAATTCTTTAACTATTTTCCATTTAAGATTAAAATATTTATAAATAATAAATTAAAAATGCTGATTCAACGTACTTTATAAGTATTATATATGTTTGATTATAGTTTTCATACAATATAAATTAGACATTCAGTTTTTAGTAATTGATTAAATATAAGTAATGATTGTACTATAACTGGCCAATTAAATACTTTTACTTTTTTGTACATAAGAAAAATCATAAATTATATTACAAAAAAATAATTTTAATATCATGCTATTTTTGCACAAATCAAATTTTTTTTTTCATTTGTAGCATATATTTACCTTATTGAAAAGTATATTGAAAGATATAAATAATGAACAAATTTATATATAGCTCATCTAGCGAAAATATATTCATGATATGTCGCAAATACATTCACGTAAGAATTAAATTTAGAACTGTATAAAAATATTTTTTTCTAAGGGAGAGTTATTTTAAAAATTTTACACAGTAAAATATTTACATATATGCAATAGTATAAAACATTTACAAATATGCAAATAGGAGCAAACATTTATAAATAGATTCATTGGATTGTACTTTTCTATATTCATTTTTAATTAAGTAAAGTACTACATTAAATAATGAGTAGAGATAATATGTCGCTTTGTTCAGTTTCACTAATTTCTTTTATGTACTTGAAAATTCACTTTCAAATTTTACACATAAAAACTATTTGTTTTAATAAAATTATACGTAATTTTTTACCTGAATCGCAGGCCGACTAAGATCTCCGGAATCATCAACAAAATGTCGATGACAAAAGCTTTTGCAATATCCAGTATCAATTTGAATTACTTCACCAGATATACCTTTAGTAAATCATTATAGATTAATAATTAAATTAAATTAAGGGTATTTGAAATCAATAAAATGGTAATAATAAAATAGAAAATTTATTGAGAAAGTTGAATACAGCATTCAATGATAAAAAAATTATACAAATCAATTATATTATTTCTATCATTACATTACTTGTTTTTAATGGAATCATGTTAATAATTGCAACTTTTTAATATTAGCTTACTTAAAAGAGTTTCTTATTGATTGCCTGATAGTCTACAAACGGTTTTTGTAACTTTTTCCGCATAAATACGTATTATTCTTATTTATTAAATTGTAAACCTGTAATAAACGTTCACATCCTTATTTACCCTTATTATATTATTTTTTAACATTTATTTAAATTTTCAATCGTAACAAATTGGCATTTTACATATTTATAACTGATTTAGTTTATTTTAAATATAATATAACCTTCTATTTTCTATCTTTTATGTTAAACCTTTTATGTTAAACCTGTGTGTTTTAACCTTTTCTAATTTAACTAAAATTTATTAATAATTCTATCTATTATTTTTGTATAAATAAATTTCTTTAAATTACGTTATTTTCTTAATTTCCCTTATTCATTATTAGGTTTATTACAAACATTTATTCCACGTTTTTGTTAATGCGTTTAAGCCAATGTATTTATTGTAGTATTTTAATAAATACTTATATAATGTGTAATATAATTCTGATTATGACTAACATTAGGCATTCATAGAGTTACCAGTAGTATTTTACAAGTATTCAGTTAACTAAATATTACAATGTGATTTTTCTTCTATAAATTTGTACATTTCTTAATACATATTATAAAACATTTTTACATATTTGATATATTTATAAAAAATAAAATATAATATCATTTAATTGATATTATTATTGTCATTATATGCAATATAAATAAAATAAAATTATAATATAATCCAATTATGTAATAAAATAATTGATTGAATTTCATAAGTAAATACTATTTCATAATTTTTGTAAGAAAAATTTAGGAATAGTAATGGCTATTATATGTTATATAAAACATTTGAATTAAAACATTTAATTAAATTTATTTAAAATCAGAAATCATTTAAAATATAATTATATTTTCTATTTTAGTATCCCTACTTCATCCATATTTATTATTTTACAAATAATTGTGTAATTTTTAGTATACTTTAATTTTTTTAATACATTATTAAGTTATTTTTCAAAAAGACTTATATAAAGGTACAATATCCTTTTATAGTTGAATTCTGAGGCAAGAATAGAGAACAAAAAAATAAAAAAGTGAAGAACACAAAATAGCGTATCCCAATATATTTTTAGATGCGGCGGCACTCGTGACATTTAAGTATGCGCCATGTGATTTATTACAAGAATATTGAAGATTTATGCGCTCACATTTTAATCGGGCGTTTGTAAAATTATACCATTTGTTTTTTTTTCAATTGGTGTTCATGTTTCAATGTGAGTATAGTTTATTTTGACTTTCGAAAAAAGTGAGCACATAATTTTAGAAAATGATTTTCTTTGGCTATAACTTTTGTAATAAATTAATTTGAGCTAATAAAATAAAGAATATAATTTTGTAGTGTTATAATATCAAGTTACAAGATACTTTTATTTGTCAAAATATTTAAAGCTTTGAGACAATTTATAACTAAAAATTTAATTGACATTGGACGTTAATACATAATTTTATTATAATTTTAAATAAATGTTTTAATATAATTTAAATATAATTTTAAATCTATGAACGATTGGGTTCATATTAATCATAATGATTATTATTTCCATAAAATATTTTAAATACAAAAAATATATCCATATACATTCCAAAAATTAAATATTAAAAAGAATTGTTTTAATTAAAACCTGAATTATTTAATTTTACAAATATTTTAAATTACAACAAATATAAAGAAAATTAAATTTGCTATAAAAGATTGAAATTTCAGAAGGAATTTTACAAAGTTTGTAATTATAAAATTATAAATAAATTATGCATAAATATAGAATATATAGATATATAGGAAGCAGAAATTATATTTTAATTATTTACATACTTACATTAGGAAAAATGTATTATTACTTATGGATGTGATATAATTACCTTTTTTTACATAATGCTTAATAAAGAAATATATAAAATTTGAATTTAATATTTAAATAGATATGGTTTAAAAATTTTAATATTTAATTAACCTTTCTAAATGTATTAATAATTAATCATAAGGAATTTAATTTGTATACTTATTTCTTATAAAATGCGATTTTTGCTAATTAAAAAAAAAATATATATATAATCTATAAATTTATTACCTGATTTAAATTACATTTATTTTTCGTAAAATTTAAGGTATACTATTGTAAAAATATATTTGTAAAGTACTGAAAGATAAGCCGGATATTGCATTTGATTAAGTTTGACATTGCCAATTGACCGACTCTTTAAAATCTGTTCAGAAATAATGTACTCAGATATTACATATCTAAGGTCTTGATAGAATTTAAAAAATTATATTTATAAAATTAGTACAATTATGTTTATAATTTATTAATATTATTGAAAAACACAAAAAAACTCACCGTGGCCAACGTCTATCATTTTTTTTTGCCTGACACAACAGAGATATTTTCTTACATTTGGAATTGAAGGTGTCACTTGTTTTTCCACTTTTTTATTTCCTTTAACTGTGGATACCAAATTTCAATTTTTCACATTTTATCTTTTAATTACATTTCTTATTGTCACAAATTAGAAATAATTAATGTATATATTGGAATACCATATACAAATTTTTTTAATCATATTTTTATGTTATAAAAATGGATTTTAGATTTTCTATTGAACAAATAAATATTCATACATAAAAACTTAAATATTTACCTGTATTAAAACTATCCAAATTTATAATGGTTACTAACCAAATAATATTTATCCATTGTTTTGGCATGAAAATGTTTGCCATTTTAAAATTAAATAATTAAATTAATTTAAAGATGCTAATTACATTGCATTAATTTGAATAATATAATGATTATATTGTATTATTTTTAAGCCATATATATGTATTTCTTTGTTTGTTTGATTGTTTATGTATGCACGTGTGGGTATATTAATGATTTTCTAGATAAAGTATGATAATTATTCTCATGCATAACATCCAGTGTTTATTCCATTAATTCTTATTCTAGTGCAAAATTTTTTATTAAAATACGTAAAGGTGCACTATATAAATAGATATTTAAAGTATAAATGAATTTTTGTTTAAAATATTTAAAATCAGTTTTACAGTATATAATATTTATATACACTTTAATATAATACACTTTAATATAAAATAATATTATTGTCAAATTCACGTATATATAATTAGATGAATAATGTATGGTAGAAATTGATGGTATGCGCCCATGTGGATTGCAGTTCGCGAAAAGACTGACTTAATATGGTACTTCGATCTTGTTTGAATGAATCGGAGCAACTATCATTGACAATTAGTATGAACTCTATTATGTTTGTCTTTTTGCCTCTGACAAAGTAGTTTTGATATAAGAATATTTTTTGTCAAATTTTGTATAAATATACGTTATTTCTAAGAGTTTGGTGTTGAAAATTTGCAAAAAAATTAAATTTTGTATGTAAATTATTGTAAAATCGATCGTATACAAAATAAATAATTTAAACCTTTTAATAAATCTTTAAAAAAAAATTGGTTACTTATTTAAAACCATTTTTAAAAAGTCGAATTATAAAATAAACTATTTTCAAATGATAAGCGAGATGTAAATTTAACATGAAATACATCCCAAAATTATATTTGTTTTAAAATTGTTTAAACTTGTTAAATTCCTTCAAATATATTTGTAAGATTAAAATTATAATTTTGTTTTTAATCATTCCTTTAAAAATATCTACATGAATATATCGAATGATTATTAATAAGTATTGATAATTACTAATTTTCCTAAATTAAGTATTTGCCAATCCGATAAATATGGTTTGAATCGTATATGCAGTATTTCTAAGCACAAAGTCAATTAAAATTATTACAAGTTACCCTATATTATTTAAATTGTATACAAAATATTAGAAATATTATGAATACTATTAACAGTTCTATTACAATTATTTATTTTAAATTAATTAATTGAGTTAATCATCATTAAATGATAATGGTGAGTGAATATATGAACTTGTTAAGTAGAGAGACTTCCAAACTCTTTAATATTGATTATCGCAATTAATTATTGGTTAATTATAAGTATAATATTATTATTACTTTAAAATAAGAGATAAAATTTAATCGTTCTTTTAAGATACTGGGAATAACTTCTAATACCCATAATTATTAATTAATATTTTATATGTACATGTTTTTGTATTGATAAAATTAATTTTCATAAATTATAAAATTCAAATTAAATAATCCTATTACAAAGCTAATTATTTTTAACTGATATTTAAATAATAAATAGATATTTATAATATTAAAATAGACAATATAAGTTTGCTATAAAAAATATTTGAATAATTTTATTATTTAAATATTTTTATAAAATATTGTTGTAAAATAATGTTATAAATTATTATTATATAAATATTTTTTGTATCAGTATAATTATTATTATTTTCTTAATTAAGCATTAATATAAGTATCTTTATTTCTACCACTTAGAAATTTCATTGAAATTTCAGATGCTTATATTTATAATTGTGTTGAAAATTAATTATTAACCGCACTTCCTGATATTTCCTAATTCTTATTACTATTTCTTTGTAATAGGAATATTTCAATATGGAATCTATTTTTCTTATAACCTCTTAGAATTTTCACATTGTTTAAATAAAATTTATAACATGTAACATATCAATATATTGTTTTAGAATAAAGTATTAATAGGTTATTTATTATCAGTGTTCTATTTAATTAATTGGAAAGAAATTATTTTTATTAATAATTAAATAATTATTATCTCATTAGTAAGTGAAAAATTTTAATGATTTAATAAGATTTAATAATTTGTTTTGAGTATGGCATTAAAAACTAGAAAAAGTTTATCTTTGTGGGTAACATGTGAAAAATGCCAATGTATTATAGCACAAAAAGATACAACAATTCATGAACAAAGTTGCCCTCCTGAGGAACCATGGAATTATGGATTTATTAAAAATGGTATTTTTTATAGCACAATAGAAGTTTATAAATCTTCAGGTGATTTTTCTAAACATAAATTGAATAATATTTCCATTTGTCTGTATATGATAAATTTTGATAACTGTATATTAACTTTTAGAATTTCCTAAATATATAAGTACACGAGAATCACACAATATAGTTTTTATGTCTGAATCAGTATTACAATTATGTGGATTTTCTATTGGTGATCCAGTCATAATTAGTAATAAAGGTATTGTTATTGTAAAATCAGCTTGGCCTATGAATGATAAAAATTTAACTACAATTTTTTTAACAAAAAATGGTAATTTATTAAATATTTATTAAATTTATTTTATAAGTAATGAATATTAAAGAACATTAAAATGATTATAGCGATTGAATTAGACAAATTAGAGGGTTTAGTAACAATTGAGAAAATGAAATCAAGTCCTTATATTGCTCAAGAAGTACTTATTGAGCCTGTTGGTAAGAGCCATACAATAAATTTAACAACAGAATTTAATGTATTAATAAAAAATTATAATCATGAGAGAATATTCTGTATTGGTAATAAAATAATTATACCATATTATGGAAAAAAATTTATTTATAAAATTATAGATATAAGAGCTGATGATAAATTATTAGATAAATTTTCAATTATGAATATATCTAAAGATCTTAGTAGTAATACAAATTTATATTTAATTCTTTATTCAACAAAATGGACAGTTTTAGAAAATATTGAACAAAAGGAAAAAACAAAGAAACAAAAGCGACACAGATTAGAATGTATAGGTGGTTACTTGAACTTAATTGAAGATTTGAAAGATGCTTTTAATATCGGACTTGGAAAATATGGTAATATGGAAAATTTTCATATTAGCAAAGGTATCCTATTGTATGGACCACCTGGTGTAGGAAAATCCATGATTTCTGAGGCATTATTATCTGAAATTAATGCTCATGTAGTCAATATCAATGCATCAGATATATATAGTAAAAATTTTAGAGAAACAGAATTAGTCTTATATAGCATGTTTAAAGAAGCTTTTGAAAAAGCTCCATCGATTATTTTTATAGAAGATATTGATACTTTGTGTCCAAGAAAAAGTAGTTCTATGACAGATCATGAAAAAAGAGTTTTAGCAACATTAGTAACACTTTTTGATAGTTTACAAGATAAGGATAATAAGGTTATGGTTTTAGCTATAACCTCCAGACCAGATACCATTGATTCTTCTTTAAGACGACCTGGAAGAATAGACAAAGAGTTTGAAATGTCTTCTGAAAATAATTGAAAAAATGCCTCATTCTCTTAATAATGTGGACATAGATCAAATTTCTTATGAAACACATGGTTTTGTTGGTGCTGATTTACATGGTTTATGTTCTGAAGCTGCAATGAATGCAATTAAAAGCAGATCGCATTCTCAAACGATTTGTAATTCTGATGAAATGTTAGTAACAAGAGATAATTTTAATCATGCATTAAGCATTGTAAACCCATCAGCGATGAAAGAAGTTTTAATAGATGTTCCTAATGTAAATTGGTTTGATATTGGTGGTCAAAAAACATTAAAATTAAAACTTGTGCAATCTGTTGAATGGCCTTTAAAACATCCTGAAGTCTTTACAAGACTTGGTATTGTACCTCCTAAAGGAGTTTTAATGTTTGGTCCACCAGGGTGTTCTAAAACAATGATTGCAAAAGCATTAGCCACTGAAAGTAAATTAAATTTTCTCAATATTAAGGTGATTGATTAGATAGATACATTGTATAGAAATATTGTTTGTATTTATATCTAATTTATAAATTAATATTAATATAGTAAATAATTGAATATAATTAATAAATATTTTAGGGTCCAGAACTGTTTTCTAAATGGGTTGGTGAATCAGAAAAAGCTGTGAGAGAACTATTTAGGAAAGCACGACAAGTAGCACCATCTATCATATTTATTGATGAGCTTGATGCTTTAGGTGTGGAAAGAAGCACTTCTTCAAATAGTGCAGGTAGCAGTGTGCAAGAAAGAGTTTTAGCACAACTACTAACTGAACTAGATGGAGTTACGGCTCTTGGAAATGTAACATTAGTAGCTGCAACAAATCGGCCTGACAGAATAGATAAAGTATATAATCTCATAGTATATTATGTGATATTGCCAATTTAAATTGATTTGTAAAAATGGATTTAGAAAAATTGTAAAAAAGAAATTTTTATGTACTTAAAAATGAACATATTTTTGTTTAATTAGGCACTGCTTCGACCAGGACGTTTTGACAGACTAATTTATGTTCCATTACCAGATTCTGAAAGTAGATTAGAGATTTTTAATATAAAATTAGGCAAAATGCCTATATGTAAAGATGTAAATTTAAAAGATTTAGTTGATTTAACAGAAGGCTACTCTGGGGCAGAAATACAAGCAATTTGCCATGAAGCTGGTATGAGGGCATTAGAAGAAGATATTAATGCAGCAGAAATTACAAAAGAACATTTTAAAATAGCTTTGTCAATTGTAGTTCCAAGAACTCATCCAGATGTAATCAAAATTTATAGTGATTATATACACATGTCACAGTAAATAATATTAATTATCTTGTATATTTTTAATGTTACATGAATGAAAAGTGCATTTACAATTTATAGATATATAATTTTTTAGTTAAAACAAGAATAATAGATAAAATGTGTACTTAGACTTTAAAGTAAATATATATTTAATTATTTTTATAACAACTGTAAATAAAGAATCTTTGTAATAAAACAAATATTATCATATATATTTATTTATAATTAAGACATAATCTATTTTTGATAGTTCATGTTTACATTTTTCCCAAGAATTACATTTAAATGCAAGGTCTACATCTTTATTACTAAAAAATTATAATCTTTTATATGATTTGAATTAATTCATCTTAACGATATTATGAGACATTAATTAATTAAATAATCTTAGAACATTAAAATTTTAATAAAAATAATTTTCGTTTGTTTTTTATAGTTAATATCCTGAAAAGTTTGGATTCATTCAACCTCAAAATTTTTAAGTACTTTTAATAATTTTAAAATCTTTAAAAAAATGTCTGTGCTTGTAAAATGCGAAAAAGCAAGTATAATTCCAATAAATAAAACTACAATGGAAAAGTACATTTATATTAATTTTTTTAAATTCATTTTATTGAAACTAAATACATTAAAGTAAATGATTTCAATCCTTAGACAAAATTCCAATCATTCAAAGACAGAAACTTGTGTAAAAACTTGTTCTCTACCTTCTCAACAATTTATGTAAGG
Source organism: Ceratosolen solmsi marchali (assembly GCF_000503995.2). Taxonomy (NCBI): domain Eukaryota; kingdom Metazoa; phylum Arthropoda; class Insecta; order Hymenoptera; family Agaonidae; genus Ceratosolen; species Ceratosolen solmsi. The sequence goes on from NW_011948434.1 coordinate 2,780,639, forward strand.
ATTTTAAAAAATTATAAATTATATTGTTACAAATATATATGTATGTAAATTTACTAATTAAATTATTTTTCTTTACTTTATCAATTACAGACAAATTCTTCCATGTTCAAATGCCTTAGTTCAATGTACAATGGTTCAAGGTGGTTGTAAATGGAATGGAGTTAGAAATATACATTATATTCCTATATTAACATCATGCTGCTCAACTCTATGTTATAATACATTTCCTTAATGCTATTAATTTTGTAAATGAAATATTTATTTCATTGAGTATTAACAAATAATATTGCAAATATATTAATTTATAAATTTTTAAGCCAATTGACTTCAAATGTTTATTTTCAAAGATAATCATATGTAATGAATATTTTTGTTTATTAATAAATATTATTACTTGATTGAAGATTTTATCAGTGATAACAACTTTTTATTGTCTATATTTGAAAATATTTTAATCAAAATAATATTTTTTTGATAGTTGTGTTAATTTTTGTATTTGAAATGTTTATAAATTTATAAAAATTGAATCTTTATGCATTATTCAGTTCATTATATATATATATATACGTATCGTACTGGTCAAATTATTATTTTATGTTTCGCGGGATTCATCCGTAATAAGGAATATCAGAAATGAACTAGTAGAATTTCATTTTATTCCTGGTTATGAAATATGAAGGAGACATAAAAATTACATACATGTTCTTTGCTTAGGATGTACTCAATCGCGAGGAGATTAGTCGTGTAATAATTATTTTCATGTATATACAATGATTTATTTATAAAATTTTTAATATTTTTTCTAAAAATGGAAATTTTATGGAATAAAATTAATTTACCTCGTCCACCTTATCGGTCATGGGAAATTTCTGTAGCAGAATTCAGTAAATATATATAATCAATCTAACCTATAAATATCCAAATACAATAATAATTTTAGTTAAAATAAAATTATTGATGTTATTTACAAAAAATTATAATGAATTATTTAAATTACATTGTTTGTATATTGTTTCCATATATATATATATAGACCAATAATATATATATATATATATATATATATATATATATATATATATACATAAAAATAAAAATTATAACATTGGTTTTGGATATTTAAAATATTTTTTTATTTAATTTTGTAAAAGTTATGCATTGGATTTTATATTATTTAGATACAACAAGATTTATTGAAGTCATAAAGATCACGTTAAATGATTTTAAAATATTTGCAATATTAAATAAAGAAGCAGCGCTTCTTAGTCGTTTAATTTATCGTATGAAAAGTAAATTTAGACATGATAAAGGATTTAAATATATGGAAAAAGTGAATCGAGCATTATTAAATTATTTAACTATGTCATTTGAAAAAGAATATGAACTATTAAATGAGTATACAGAATCAAATAATGATAAAATTTCTTTGCCTTCAAAACAAATTATTCAATATATTTTAGTAAAAACGCAAGGACTTGCAAAATTAATGTGTTATATTCAATCAACTGCATTGGCAGCTGGAAATATTTTAAAATCAAGAATACATGTAGGTCAATTATGGTCTGTTGCCTTAATTGCTTATGCAATTATTAGTAGAATATGGTATTATTATTTCATTAATATTTTATATATAATAAGTAAAATAATAAACTACGCTTATCTTTTATATTGATATTTAAGTTTGATTCTAGGATAATATCACGATATATAGTAAGAAAATTATGTCTGTGGTATAAAAATATTTATAATTACTCTAACATTTTTAAAACAGTTGGAATACCTTGGTTACCAGATGATTATGTATTACCTGAAAATTTATCAAATTGGCTAAATTTAACATGGCTTAATGATGATATAGAAATGTATACATTTTTATATATTTTTTCATATAATTTTTATATATATGTAAGATTTATAGAAAAAATTATAAAGCTTAAATGCTTTATAAATATTTTTATAGGTTGTCAATAAAAAAAAAACAGAAAAAATCAATTTTTGATTTAATTGAAGTGAATAATTCAGTGGAGTCAAGTTCAGCTATTATTGATAATTTTGTTATTAAAAATTCAAGTAAAGAAGAAAGTAAATCTAATGTGTGTCAAAGTGCAATAATATCTCATGAGAATGATTTAGGAAGTAAGCTACTTTTTGTTAAGTATAACTTTAAAATAGAAATGTATAAAATTTGTATGATAAATATTTTTAATACTTTTTTTAGAACCAATAAGTCGAATTAGTTTTGGCAAATCTAGCTGCACTTCTACTAGTAATAATTGTATTAAAAAAGGAAAGACAAATATTATTAATGCATCAAAATTACTTAATATAAAGACAGAAAAAGATTTAGTGCGCTTATTAAAAAAAGAATCTTTTCCTGGCTTTGATAAATTACAATGGAATATGTTTCAAAATCATTTGAAGAAATTTTTAAATAGATCTATCAAAGATAATATAAAAGATACAGATGTACCATTGTCTAAAAGAGTTATTAAACAAATTCTTAAATGGATAAATAAGTCGTAAACACTTTTTAGATTTTATATTTACATATAATATTATATATGTTATATTATATATAATATATATAATAAAAATATAAGTTTTATATATGATATAATAATATATTATTATTATCTATAAATTAATAATTTAATCAGTTATGTTTCCAAGTAGAAAATCGGTGAAAAATATTTCAATGATATGTAAACAAGCTTTTGAATATTTCTGATAATCCTTTAATCATGTATAATTGGATTAAATAAATAGAGATAAATGTTTTAATCCATCTAGTGTATGGTTTCATAAACAGAAATGAAATGTATAAGTGATAAATTATTGTAAGAAAAATAAACTTATAAATTTAATAAAAGTGTTCTATAGTGGTTTTTTTTTTAAATACTAACAGAATTTTATTTTTCAAATATTAAGTTATTTGTTTTCAAACCAATTAAATATAAGATGATTATTCTAAATAATAATAAAAATTCCACTTTTAAGAAAAAGAAATATATTTAATTTTTTTCTTCATAACAAATAGTAATTAGACCATATTTCTAAACCATAATAAGTAGTAGATATGCTCATTATTTTTAGTCATTATGTAGTATTAGCATTTTTTAATTAGTTTTTACATATTATACTCAAAATTTTTTAAATATTCTTCACCACTATAAATTTTAATTATCCTTATTAATTAACGTAAATTACATTTGTTGTTTTATTGTTTTACTTGTAAAATAATGCATAATTACATAAAATATTTAAAATTGTATTATTTAAAAGTATATATTTTGATTAAATGTATGATTGATTTTATACCTAATTTTTTTCAAAAAAATTTAATGTTATTTTCTTTTAATTTTTTTCACAAAAATAAGTTAACATTACTTTAAATTTAAATGTTTCATAATCCTTATCTCAAGCATAATTATTTCTATTAAAAAATTTGTCCACTTATTTTGATATAAATAAATACTATAATCTTATTTGTTTAAAGGTAATATAATAAATCATATATTTTTACTCAATAATTAGTAGTAAACATATTTGTATATTATATATCATTTAAAAGAATTCTTTAAAAAATATCTATTCTTATTTAAATAATTTATTATGATCCTTAGTAATTGAAAATTTACAGTTTTCTTATTAATATTATTTAGTATATATTATTATTATAATTTAACTCTGAAAAAAAGAAATATGAATTGTTTGCCTTTTAGTACACACTCATTGAAAATAAATTTTGTAACAATTCTCTCTCATTCTTTAGTAATTATTATTATTTATCATAATTTATTATTTATCACTACTGAAGTATAATAATTGTTTTAATAATTAATGTAATTTTAAAATTACAAGAAATCTAAAAATTTAATATAAACAATTATAAAATTTTATATAGAATATTTTTAATCAATAAATAAAAATTAAATTTGGTTCGTGATATATTTAGCCTCGTTTTTTTGTACCTACGTATTTATTACGTAATAGTTACTTTTGAACTTGTAAACGAGTAACTTCAAGATAAAAAACAATAACAAATGAAGCTTTCAAAAACATTGCTAATATTTAAAATTAATAAAAAATTAAAAATAAAATAAGCATTAAAAACAAAACCTTAATAAATAATAATGTAGAAATTACATCAATTTTTTAATTGGAATAGGTCAACAATTTCACATACTATAATATTTCTGAGCGTCTCTATATTTAGAAGCTTGTTCTATCTGTTTATTTAAAATACTAAGGGCACCAAAAATTAAAAAAAAGTTTTATATATTATTATTTATGTATTTATTTAATATTATATTATAGTTTTATTAAAGATATTTTTCAATATTATTTTTTCATGACTCAATTGTCTATCTTCAGCTATATTTCAGCTAGAGTTCAGTACCCAGAACTTGTTATAATTATCATACAATTACATGAAAAATTCACAGTCATGTGACCATAAATAATTTAGCTATAATAATTGTTATGGCTGTAATTTAAAACTCAATTAACTTATTATACTATTAATAGTAAATATTTTATAATAAAAATTATTAACGGATACATTATGCACTGAGTTAACTGCAAATGAAGTTTTCATTGGTCAAGGTAATAAAGAAACATTATTTGCATTTTAAACCTTTTTTTTTTATTTTTATTCACTAATTAAAAATAAATTTACAAAAACGCTTTTATTGAAGATTCATTTTTTTAAGATTGTTTTTTTTTAATTCATAAGAAATTCATTTAACATTTTATAAAATCTTAATTTATATTGATTTATCAAAGAAGTTTAAACTCTAAAGTACATAATTTCATAAAAACTTTGTAATTTACTTAAAAATCTGATTATAATTATTAAAATTCAATAAGATAATTAATGTAAATTTTCTTGAAATATTGCTAGTATATAGCAATGATTACATATTATATACATATTTTATTAATCACTATGAAAATATCAAATGATTCAAATTATAATCTTTCGATTTCCAAATATATAATAACTATAATTGGTTTAATTAATAAATCAAGTGTTAGCGCAAAAATAGAAATCTATTCAATATAAAACGTAAGAATTTAATTAGAATAAAAATGAATGTATACTTTCGTCTCATTTTATTCTACTTTTTATTGCATGTTATTAATATCGAATGAAATGTAATTTATTCCGAGAGAACTATTATCTATGTAATCTAATAAATTATATAATAGTTGAATTTTTACAGCTGTTATCAATTTTAATTAAAAAAAAATACAAGATTTAATATAAAATTATTTCTTTTGTCCATGTAAAAATTATTTTTACAATTAAACAAATTTCATTTTTGAACATACTTACAATTTTGTTAAAAAAGTATTAGTTACAAAAAAATAAATAACAATAAATAATAAAATAATGTTGTAATTTAATCTACAAAGTTAATTAATAGTCGACGTAAAACATTGTATGGTTTAATGTAATTAAGTAATCTTATTTATGAATAATTTTTTAATTAAAATTTTATTGTTTCAAGTATTTCTTAAAGAACTCGTTTTTTCTTTAATAAAATAAACAACTAAACATTCTTAATATCTCAATATTTTCATACGACAACTAACTTTAAAAGTTTGAAATATAAAATAGAGTAATTTTTTTAATAATATATTATTAACAAAAATTTCCTTACAAATGACAGATAAACAAGTATTTAATAACAGTTTATACATACTAGTTTTTTTCAGTCATACTCGTTTATTTAAAATAAAAAATAATAGCAATTAAACTTTATATCGATGTCTTTTTTGTTATAATATTTTCAATGTATCACTCAGTATAAATTACACACGTACAAAATTTAATTTCTTGCGATATAGATTCAATATGCAAATGAACATGATTTAATTATGAATATTATAATCTTATTCCATTCTAAAATGGCTCTTTATAAGTCGACCTATAAGGTGAAGCGCTCTAAATGTTTTATTCGGTCTTAAACGCTGTCTTAATAAGTAATATGTTAATGTCCTAAATGCGAGTAAAATAATGACAAGAGCTACGAAGTCAACCCAAAAGACGATTTTCTCCATACCTACAAACAGAAATAAAAATTACATATTAAGTATGAAAATAAATTAATTTATAAGTTAATAATATTATTTAAACAAAATAAATAACAAAAATATATTTATTTGTTTAAGAAAATATTCGTATATAAACTATAATAAAATTGTGTATATAACTAGTTGTATAATTAAATTATTTATTGACTTGAATTACAACGATCGAATTAAATATTTATCCAATTTAGTATCATTGATGTGACAGTATACTTCAGTCAATTACTTTAAAAATCAATTATTTTAAAATTTTTAACTTTATATTAAGAATACCAACGTTATGTATAAGATAAGAAGAAATATTTTTATAAGTAGTATAAAAGTGCGTAAGCTAATTACCCATGCTACGAAGAAGCTGACGCGGGACAGCATAATGGCAGTAGAACATCTCTCCTTCAGGACAAGGCAATTTACCACGGTTATATCCGTATGTTGCAACAATAAGTCCTTCCAACCCATAGCGTATGTAACTAACGTACATGATGATTTGCCGGTAGATTGGCAAGGGCGCCTCGTCACCGATGCCTTGTACTGCAAATAGCATAAGAGGCACAGTCATGGCCGGCCCCACGAACATTCCATTCTGAAATGTGTGATGGTTTTTAATATTATTGCAGTAAAAGCTTTACATTTATCGTCATTTGCATTATAACATTCATTTTAAACAAGGCCGTACATGAACATTGCAACTGAACGATCAATTATAATGTAAAATAAAAATAGCAATTTGAACACTTTGCAGGAACTTTATTTTTGTAGTTATTAAATCTTATCAATCCGATTCAATATAAAATTCTAGATAATTATATATTATGCCTTATATTAAAAATATGAAGAACATTAATATAAAAGATTCATTTAACGATTGTGTTAAAATTACGTAGGAATATACTATTTTATATTTAAAAAGCGAAGGAATGAATACTTCAGTAATATTACTATATTACTTAATATTAAGTTTGTGTTAAAATTCTAGAAAAAAAAAAGAAAAACCAAATTTTTATATTAATAGGGTTGTTTATAAATTATATACATTATTCTTCTATAGAAATTTTATTTGTAAAAATAAGTATAAAAGTAAATTTAATATTGATTTTATTATATAATATAACTTTTCATTTCATATAACATTGAGCAAAATCAGTTTAAATTTACGTAAATAATAATTAATTTTACTTTTAATGTAACTGAAATTTGTAAATATTATAATTAAAAAGTACATAGTATAAAATAATCAGTAATAACATTTACAATAAAAAAATATTTAATATTGTATAGAATGATTAATGATAAAATTTACAATAAAAAATTAATCATGCATTTTCTAAACAGAATAATATATTATTTTCCTTGTTTTATTTGACATTTTAAATTGATTTGAATTAATTATATATAATGAAAAAATATTAATATTCTTATTTATTAAAATTTATCTGTTAAATTATAAATCATAGTTAATATATAAATCTCTAATAGATGAATAGAAATTGCAAAAATTAGTACTGTTAGGATGCATTTCCAGATAAAATATTATGCATACAACATTATATTAATGTTATTTCATTCTTTTCCGATCTTATATTTTGCAATTGGCAGAATAGAAATAGAACGTAAATTGCTTACAAATGACTGATTAAATATAAATAAATACTTTTTTTCAGTTATATAAAAAGCGTAACAAGTAATGCTACTTATTAGCAGATGAACATCAATTGAATCTCGCTATAATTGAAAATAATAATTATCATTTAATAATTATATATTTTCTGCTTTCTGTGAATCGACTACATATTATTTTATATTGATGTTAGTTTAATGGTATAAAATAGTTTTTATATGAATAATTTTGCAATAAATTTTATTATTTAAAATTAAATCCAATAATTAAAAATTTTAAACACTTATTGTTTTAATATTAGTTACTAATTATTGTGCTTATTATTTTAAATAATAATAAGAACAGATATCTTTAAATATTATAATTTATTATAATTTAATCAAATTAAATAATATGATTAAAATCGTACCACAATACTTAAAGTACTAGCAACGGCTAGTCCCATACTTTCCGCTATCAAGGCACAGACCATACACGTACTAATAAACATGGCAAATCTGTAGAATTCCATTGGTTGACTAGTGATTGGGTAAACCATCAATAAATAGAGGATACATAAAATAAGCTAAAAATATATGAATATAATTGTAATATTTTGCACATTTATACTAAAAAATATTAATTTAATATTTATATTATGTATAAATCGAAACTTTTAGTAAAATCAAATATTCTGTTATAACGTTTAAGAAAATCTGGTATTATACATATGTTAATGAAATGATTGAACATGGTTTTAATATTAATTGATAGTTAAATACACTATAAAAACATTTTCAATAATTAAATTTATAATTATTTCTTTAGAGGTAATAAAATACAAATGCTATCTGTAGTGCGTACTCACTTGCGCAGGAATATTGGATATAGTTAAGGCACAGAAATATGGCCCAAGGTCGTACCAACGATTAAAATGCTCACGTTTAACAAGTTGAACCTCTTGGGGAACTAAAATACAATGAAAAATATATTCTGCGTACATCTTTATTATTTAATTTAAGAAACGCTCGAGATAAAGTAAACGAGATAGCAATAATGTTATAGGACTCGATACGACTGTTTTTGTCAACGTACAATGTAACAACACAGGCAGCATAGGAATGTAGAGAAATACGATGAGACAAGTAAAGCAGAAACCGAAATTAAAAAGAGTCTTGGATCCATCATTGCCAATATCAAGAAACAGTCCTCCAATTATGACACCCAAAAATATGTGTAACGAGATCTTTAAATACATGTAGTTCTGTAAATAATTATAGAGCATGAATTAAACTTCCATATGATCAATATTTATTCTATTTATATTTTATAAATAAAAAAAGAAATAATAAAGATTTTTAAAACTGTATGATTTACAAAGTGTAGTTGTTGGATATAGATTAAGAAGGAAAAAAGAACATTTTATTAAATAATGTAACCTTTACCCTATCGCGATAAAATTGAAGCATTTTCCTTCGTAGTAGGATTGTGAATTGTTCCCACCACGAAATCTTTGCTATCTCTTTTGAAAACTTGTATCCATCAGGACTCATTTGATTAACAAGTCCAATAGGAAATTTCATATCAATTTTAGAGATCATTTTGTCAACAAGCTCATGTCCATATTCCCCTGATGATACTTCTACAACTGCAAATGAAGTTATTTATTAATTTTAATTATAAAGTGTAACAAAATTCTTTTAAATTATACATCAATTATTTTAGTCAATATTTGAAATGGAAAATTTAATTTGATTTCGGTTTTCTACTTTGATCATTTATTATCTATGTATATATATATATATATATATATATATATAAATTTAATTATTTATTATAATAGTTACTACAACAAAAAATATACAATAAATCTTTTAAAATAATATATATAAATTATAGCTATAATTTATATATAATAACATTGGCATATGATACTATCAATAAGACTATTAAATATTAAATTCAATAAACTGATCATTTTAAATATAATGTTATATAACAAACGATATAATGAATAAATTATATTCAATATTTTTTAATTTGATATTTTCATTATTTATAAATTTATATAAAGAAGAAACTAAATTAAGTTTTCGATACAAGAATAGTGCATTTTTCGTTTAAAATATTTGTATTCCATACAATAATCTTTTTTACGAATTGAATGAATATAATTTTTCCTGTGAATAAAAAATAAAATTAATAGCTTATATAAAGACTTACTAAAATCTGCAGGATTATAATGTTTTGGGCAGTCGATTCCTACATGATGCAAAAATGGAACGACATCATTTACTAGGCCTCGAAACGCACACTGACCAGCAGTGACTACATAAATGTGATGAAATTTGGCAAATATACTGGCGCTAGGTGTGTGTATCGAACAAATTACCGTACGACCGCTTAATGCCACCCTTTGTAAAAGATCTATGCATTGAACTGATGACATTTCATCAAGTCCACTGAAATAAATAAATTATTATAAATTACATATAATATACAATGACACGTTATATTTCATAAGGAAAATGTCGAATGCCTGTAAATATATTGGCTAAATCGTTCAAATATATAAATCTATAATTATTAATCTGTATAACTTGTGTAAATACTTGTTTTTAATGACACTCATTTATAATTGAGTTTATTCAATGAGAAGCATGAATAGTGCATGATATAATCTTCTGTTACTACAAATGTATTCTGATCATAAATCATTTTTAATTTTCATTTGAGTATTCGTAATTAGTTTTTATCTGGTATTTTCATAAAAAAATACTCTTTCATATTCAACTTCGACTATGTAATATATAAAATAAAATTTTTATTATAGACGTACATAATTTATTTATATTAATTTGTAATGTATGCTATTTAGTAATAACATATAGATATAGTTTTATGGAGTTGCAATGTAACGTTAATTAATATTGTTAAATTAAATCTCTATATCATTATATTTGAAGAGATACAATATAAATGAAAATTATTAATATAAAGATTCATCTAAAATTAAAAGAAATAGAAATAATCTGAATTATAAAAGTATTAACATAATTTGAATAATTTAAGCAGATGAAAGGCGAACATAAAATTTTTCACCTGAAAACCAAACTTACATCTTTCATGCAAGTTTTTTCAATTTTATTATTATTTAATCAATGTTAATATATATTTTCAATTCAAGAATTTAAAAAAACATGTTAATACACATTTGTTTATGGGAGTAGGAGAAGAGCGGAAGAGAGAAAGTACGTATGTTATTTTGAAACCTTGTTTCAGAATTATTACTATTATTTCATTAATCTTGTTTTATATGCAATTAGTGCTTATTTTTAGAAACAATTTTTTATTTTTGATAATATTTTACGTAATTAATTTAATTAAGTTTAAGTAATTTTAATAAATATTTATTGATCTTTTGCGAATCGTATCATTTAAAGAGACATAACGGACCTTCATCTACTCAGCTTTATAACTCACAAACTCGACTTTGCTCCAAAAAGAGTTGGATTTACTTCTTACCACTTATTTTCTCTCTCTCTCTCTCTCTCTCTCTCTCTCGTGTATTCCCCCTCCCTTTCACTCTTTTCATCACGGTTTTGTTTTCTCTTTTTTCCACATTTCATTTTCGTAATCGCATTTTACTCTTATTTTATTTTCTTCTTATCTGTTTCTTTAATTTTACACAAGTCTGGTTTTTACCATAACGGGTCCACCCACTTTTCGAGATTATTTAAATGTAAAGTGCTCTCCTAGAATATTTAGTATTTTATTAATATATTTTGTTAAAATCTGTATTGAAATAATCCTAATTATTTTCTATAAATACGATAAGACTAATAATAATTATACTAGAACGGTAAATAAAACAATCTACACAAAATATGAAATTGAAATATTAATATTGAATGTTGAATATTTAATTAACTATTGAATATTATATAATTATTGAGTAGCTTTTATTTGTGGATAAAGTTTTATGAAATTAAAAATATTTATTTAATTAATTCATTAAATTCATTAAGTCACTTATTTTACATTTATTATATGAATACAGTGTACTGTTTGTTCTGTAATTAAATTTATTAATACAAATATATATATAATTGTAACGCATTATACATACGTCGTTGGTTCATCTAGAAATATAACTGGTGGATTGTTTACAAGTTCTAATGCTATGGACAATCTTTTCCTCTCACCGCCAGATAATCTTTCTGTCATAGTGGTCCTCGTACTATTTAATCGAAGCATATCTAAAATTTCGCATACCTAAAAATATCAACTTTTAATATACGCATTTATTAATTTTATATTGTTTATTTAGTAAAAAATTTTTATTCGTTGAAAAATAAATATATTTATTAAATATTAATTGTAAATGTTGTTTGATAGTATAAAAAGCATTATATCGTTATTAATACAGATAATAATAATATTGATTAATGAAACTACAATTTGAATGAACTTATTTTAAATAAAAAATAATTATTTATAATTTTATGCATAAAAGAATTTATAATAAATTCGTCGAATTTTGAATATATTAAGCATATATATAGTAAAATTGTATTCAATCGAATTTCATTAAATTCCATTTATTACAAAATTATGAATACAACAGTATAACAATAGTGCATTAGTTATATTTTAAGAAGTTTGATGTAATTAAAATTTCATTAGTAATATATTTAATGTGATTAATTTGATATATTTTAATTGATATATTTATTGTTAGATTATAAACCAAATCGATTAGAATATATAGAAGTAAAAATGATTTATTATAATATATATTTATTTTATATAACATGAATAATTTAAAATATGTAAAATATATTATGAAAATGAATATTCTCGGATGTATATGGAAGAACGACAATTAATTCTATTAATTGATTATTTATTAAATATATAAATTTATTAATTAAATATCAATTAATTATTTAAAAATAAACGAAATTTGTTATGCTATATAGATGACAAGAATGTATTAATTTGTTTCATTGTAAAAACATACATAGAAACAATTTGTGTAAGCTAATTTCTTATAAGTTAAATTAATTTTTAACAATTTCAATATATTTAACAAATTAAAAAATATAATTTGTAAATTTTATAAATATATAATACTTAAGCTATTAGTAAGATATTAATTATTATTTATTGATCATTATAATTTTAAAAAATAAAAATAAAGAACAAGATAAGCTACTATAATAAATTTGATTTCTTATGAACATATAAGTTTCTCTTGCTCTGGCCTTTTTAACTATATTTTATGTTTTTAATAAGATGATACTGTATGTTTATTTATTTCATTGTGTTATTAACTATTCAAAATATTTATTTATTATTTTTAGTACATAAATGCATAGTATATAACTATATTATCTGCAAGTAAAGTATGTTTTGATATTTAATATTATTGAAATAAAATAATTATTGGGGTTTATAAATAGAAACTAGTGGGTTACTAATCTAACCCGAGACCTTCTGTTTTTATGATGACCGTCACCCTTCTATCTGAGCTAACGATGAGACGTGCTTTTCTTTATTTAAATCGTCTTTATATCATAATTGTCGAGACGCTCAAAATCAGAATTAAACACCATCACGGTTCACAAACGTGAACATTTAACAGCATTTTTGAATTAATAATAATTTATGAAAATATATTTACTAAACGTGTTACATTTTTGTTGTAATAATATAAAAATATAAAAAATTGCTTTTATTTTGTAATTATAAAAGTTTGTGTATACCTATTTAAAATTTCAATATAGCAACATAAATGTATTAGAATTGTTTAATTTTTCATGGATGTAAAATTAAGTTTTCCAAATCAGTAGATAAATTATACAAAGATAGATAAATATATATAAATTATATTTTAAAAACTATTTAAGATATTTATCAGTAATAATTTTTCTAAATTTTTTTATTTAATAAAAATTATTACATTAAATTAAAACTTAAATAAAGCAGTATTTCTTTGGATTATTACATTTTTTATATAATTTTAAGATTAGTTATCGTCATTATATAACTGGATATGTAAAGGAAAATAAGATTATTTAAATGAAGTATAAATATATATGTATAAATACAATAATTTTAAAATTATGTTGATAGAACTACATGGTATTCAATATATTAACAATATGGAAAATATAATTATAGAAAATAATATAAATTGATACTAGTGCAATTTAAATAAGTATATCGTATTTTAATTAAAATAGAATTATACTACATTGTATTATTAGGGTCTAGTATTTTAATTTAGATTTACATTTCGAAATTTTAAAAATAACTGTTATCTTTGAAGAATCTATTCTTAAATAAAATTATAATGTATTCATTTTTAATAAATTAAAAAATACAGAAACATATACTTGAAGTTTCAGAATGAATGTACTAAAATAAAAAGATAATTAAGATCTGAAATTATTAAGGAATTTTTTAGACAATCAGGATACCCTATATTATGTATAAATAAATTACAAAGTATAAATCTAAAAAAATAATCTATATACTTAAAAATATATAATTTATAAATATCTATAAATATTGATAAAAAAAAATCGTGGTCATCATTATATCTGTGTGTACATGTGCGTATACCTCATCTCATATGGAATCCAATTTACTTTGGAATAACATTTATTTACGAAATTTACTTTTGATCCTTCATTATCATATAAGTATGAGTACAGCATTGAATGGAAAAAATATGTTATTTTAAAGTACAACGCTTTTAACGTTATAAATAACTATGCATATTTGACAAAGAACTTTATTTAAAAATGCTATAATATACATTGTAATTGTTATAAGAAAATATTAAAGAAACATATTACTATAATTTTCTTTATACATATTAAAATAATATATTAAATAATTATTGATTTAATATCAGATTATTCTTATAAAATTGAAGCTTCAAATTTAATAGTATTTTCGTAATTTTCAAAAATTATAAGAATCAATTCAAAATCAGTTAAAAGAGTATATACTAATTGTTTAAAATTAAACTAGTTCAAAATAAAAATATTTAACTTATCTAGTATTTAATAATATCACCATTTTCTGTACGTACAAGTATATATTCAATAGTGAAATTCATTATAAACTAATGAATGCGTGTATAGTCGCATTGTAATTATCTGCATTGGACCTATTACTGCGAAATAGACATTTCAAAGTTTTAATAAAATAACAATTTTGTAGATTGACCATCGAAACTACTTTTTTTTCAATTTAATATTAAAAAAACTGTAAAAATGAATTTATATATAAAGTATAGTATTCAATATATTTTTATATAATGTTTCGAAAAATATGATATGAAATTTTTTTAGTTATCAAACAACTTTTATAACTAATGAACATAACTGAATTATGCAGTATTTCAATATTATATTACTAAGTTTTGTATGATTAAGAATGTTTAAATTTCTATTTTAATGATATATTGTTAATTTAATAATATGAACGCAAATTTATATTAAAATATTACATTCCTTCATTTTATAATTTCTTATAAGATGTTAAAAAATTTATTATTATATAAATTTTTTAACGTTGCTTCTATATATTTTAATTAAATAAATTATGTTTGATATTACACAATGAGCAGCGATGACGAATAAATCGTATATAATAAAAGTAAAAGATACAAATCGAAGAAAACTATAGTAATCATATTGGTTTAAAATTTTTTAAACCAATTACTAGAAGTCGTATTAAAAAATTATGAAATTGCAAATTTAATATTAATTTATATATGTGTACAATATCCAATTTTCTTTGAAATGCAGTTTAGTATCTATCTGAAAATTTTTATTTAATATTTTTGTTTTAGATGTATTCAATTGTTGCTTGTTTCATATATAAGAAGTTAGTGAATTACATGTAGAAATACTTCTTAATTATTCAACTTATGCATCAATTGATTATTGAATAATATTAATTCCAAGATATTCAAATTTTTGCGTTTTAAAATCAAAATAGACTAATAGAATTAATAATAAGCATTATTGTACGTGTGTTGATCAATCTAAGTTTGTTATTTATACAATTCAAGATTAAAATTTATATATTTTTACAGTTTTAATAAAAAACATTCAGAACGGATATATGATTATAAAAAGGTAATTAGTATACATTTGTGCAAAATAATTTTATTCAAGCAAAAGCCGGTTAATAATAATTGAATAATAAGCCGATTATTTTTTAAAATTAAAAAATTGAATAATTGAAATTTTTGTTAAATTCTATACGAACTGTCTCGCCATTTTAATCGATAAATGTCTTACGTTAATGTAAATTAAGTGTTTGATTAATTATTTTAATAATTCTACATAAGTATTAAATATATACTTTTTTATATGCAACAGTATTTAAATTGTTAATTAAATGCATTTACAAATTATATTCACGTTTTTATTTATTATTAATTATTTCCTATTTTTAATTAATAAAAATCTTAATATTCAAAATCGTTATTAATTAAAATTTGTAATATTTATTAAATTTTTGACATAATACCAAATTATATAGAATACATGATTGAATAATTTAAATCATTCACATTACGAATTGTTTTATTGATAAAATATTATATAGTTTAACACAGCAAATACTATACATTATGTTTTAATTTTTCATTATAATCGGTAAAAATATATTAAATTACAAACATTGAATTATATTATCAAATGAAGTATTAAATTTTATATTAAGAAATACTGTTTTATATTTTATATTTTAAAAACATTTAATATATCCTGTATGTAGAAAACTATATGATATGAATATACCGTAAGTGAAATTAAATTCTTGATAAATAAAATTACTTGTCGCTCAGTATATAATTAAGTCTCAATGTTAACGTTTTTATTTTTTAGAATTATAATAATGTTTTTATTTACGGGCATTTGCTTTTTTATATTTCTATATTAAAATAATTTCATTTCATTATATAAAACAAATTGTCCCAACTTTTTTTGAAAACATAACTTTTCATTTCGAAATTATAAAAGCAATAGTAGTGATTTAGTATATTCGTAAAAAATAAAACTTACAATAGCGAATCGGTTTGCTGCATTAATTTTACTTCCGAGTTTCAGATCGGCTGCAAAGCACATCGCTTCGAGTACAGTAAGTTTAGGTTGCACAAGATCCTCCTGCATAATGTAACAGGATGAGCGCTTGAATTCTTTCAAGTCTCGTGGTTGACCATTTATATTAATAAGTCCTGAAGCTCCTTCGCATCTGACAAATTTAAGAACAAATATAAATCATCACTTTTATTTAGTTACATAGATTATAAATTCTTTAATTTTTAATTAATGTATGATGGCATTCTTTGTTAAAAAGTTCATTAAAACTTATTTCTTTTAAATAAACATGAAAATCAATGAACATGAAAATTATTTTACATGATTGTTAATATAAGATGAATCTAATTTTTATTCGATTTTATTAATATTTTTTAGTCAATGTAAACTTTGTTTTAATATTGATAACAAAATTCTTATTCTACTACAATTCAAAATATATATTAGCATTCACTAACACTTAGCTCAACGGTAATACATACACGACTTAATAAAAGTATACAATGCAAATGAATGCAGTGTTTTAATATAAATAGGTAATGTTGTGCATTATTGAGACAATAGAAAAATTTATATACAATTATTTTGATGTCTAAAACAATTATTAAAAATAGAGTTTTATGAAATAATAATTTCATTAAGAATGGTTTTTATGGATTGTGAATTCTATATAAATATACAGTAAATGTGTAACATGATAAATAATTTCATTGTTTTTTATTAACATTTTTTAGAAGGTTTATTAGTTTGTTTTGTTTTCTATAAGATATTTGTATAAATATAAAAAGCAACTTTAAATTTATTCACGTGTAAATATATATAAAAATAGGTATATTAAATTGAATCGTATTTGAATTGTAATCCATCTATTTTAAATATTATATAATTATAGAAGCAATTTTTACATAATTTATTTATGAAATAAATTCTATATTTTTATATTGTTTATAAAAATTTATAAGTTTTTTATCAACTATAAAATAAATATGAATCATTGGTATGCAATACTTTCAAAATATAATTTTTAGCCTGAATTTGTTCATTCAACTAGAATATTTTCATCTCAGGAATTATAATTTATCTTTTAAGATGGCAGAAAAATAATTTAACGAAAGCAAATTACGTTTAATTTAAGATAATACTTTATATAGATTACAGAGCAAAGATTACTTATTCATATAACAAAAATATATACTAGCAACCATTAGCAAAATAATATAGGGTCAGTAATCGATAATACGGACGTCGAACATTGCAGCTTTTTGTATCATAGGTCGAACGGTCAGTGATCCCTGAAAGCGATACATATGATGCGTAGGAGGAGGCATCGTATTACTACGAATTTTGTAGACCTGCAATTGATTATAAGAATACAAAAGAATATAGAAAAATACTAGGATTTTAGAGTGTTTCAAGCGAAATATGAAGAAAATGGGATAAATTATCTCACTATTTATAGCTAAAACTTAAAAGTATGTTTCATATTCTAAATTCATTAGAAATCCAATATAAATGAGAAAATGCTTCAATGTATCAAATTTAAATTAATAAATCATAAAGTTTGTATGTTAATAAGAACAAAGTGAAAATGTAATAATAAGAATTCAATTGTGTAAAGTAAAAAGAATTTTTACGATTTACGAAGCTGCAAATATATATTGGTATACTTATTTTTTTTAATTTTTGCTAATAGCAATGTGCATGTTACAAAAGTCACACAAACTATTATCACTATTTTATTAGTTCTGTAGTATAAATTAAATGAAATAAAAACAGATTGAAAAAATTAATTCTAATCGGAACATACATTACATTGTTTGAATTCATTGTTATTACTATTAATATATAATATATACTATACTATATAATATATACATTATTTGAAAAATGTTTATTTAAAAAATAAATTATTGGTTTAACAAAATTAATCAATTGGAATCTTGAAGTTGCTTAAGAATGACGACTGAAGTAGTACAAAAAGACACTGAAATAAACGTTTGTGTATAATTAACTGTTAAACCATTGAAGTGAAAATAATGTTATAAAATTTAAACTACAATATTATAAAAATTCTTTTATTATTTAATTCTATTAACACGTATGAATTATACTCTAATACATATCAAATCTATATATTCAAATTCATTTTGTGTAATTTCGTAAAATAATTCCTTCACGTAGCCACTAACTGATAAATGATGCATAGAATATAGCCATCGTTATTCAATTATAATTAAATTAAACATTTTCATTTATAACAATCTTAGATACACATATGATTTCGTTTTATTTGAATATAGTATATTGCTTAAAAGCTATTATGAATAATTAATATTAACAAATCTGTGTAAGCTCTATAAATAGTTTCTTTAAACACTAGTTTTCACAAACTTCTGCAAAAGTAAACTTATCACATAGAATACTTGCTTTTCTATTTATTCGATTTTCTTTAATACCTCTATTTGTTTATTAATGACAGAATAATATACACAACGTGCAATTTTATTTTTAGATAAAGAAATCGTTTATTTTGAATAATCATATAGAGAGAAAAATTCAAACATAAACTAAAATATAATCCATAGCTTATTAATTTGATGATTAAATATTAATCAAGTCGCACTTTTATTATATTTAAGATGTAAAAAATTTCGTATTCTATTTAAGATAGAATTTTATTCAAATTTTTACTAGAATTAAAAAAAATTACTAAAGTAAATTTTTTAATTGAAAGTAAATTAAAAATTTATCGCATAATTTTTAAATGTTGATTTAAATACCAAATATATTGTTTATACTCTAAAAAACAAAAATAAATTATTGATATGTTATTTCTAATTATTAATAATTTATAAAGAGTTATAAACTATTCGTGTTAAAAACGTAAAACATACTCGTGTACAATTAATATTGCTCAGGTAAAAACATTTGTATGTATCTTCTGTCTTTCCTTTATTTCCGATTTTATTTTTTAATTACTGAATATATTAAAATTTTATTGAGTATATTATAATTAATATTTTGTAATGTGTAAATATTAGGATAATAATCTAATATTTTATATTAAAGATTACTTTTGTATTAAAAGATTGGTCAAAATCTTAATTATTTATATATCAAATAGATATATATTTGAATATTAGAAATATTTTTTAATATAATTTTTATCATTTAATTTAATTTCTTATTACGTGATAACACTATATTTTTATAATTTTTATCATATATATAGCAATAAAACTTGTATCAATTCGTATACAAATATTATTAGGTCTTTTCCATTATAAATCAAAATTATATGATATATAACTGATTATATAAAAACATCATATTTTGTGTTTAATCGATCAAACTTAATAAAAAATATTTAAAAATAAAATGAAATCTAACAATATTTATTTATAAGTATTGGATAGTAAATATTATAGATACATTACATATATTCTAAGTGAACTTATAATACCTATTTATGATATGACTTATGGAAATACGGGACAAGCAAAAACTTTTAATACATGCAAACTTTTAATATTTCATGGCATCTTTTTTTATTAAATCCAAAATTATTATAAATATTTCTTATTTTTTAGAATAAATTTTGATTATATTAATTAAAAATTATTCATTAAGTAAACAATAATTACATAATAGTTTCAATTGACTTAGAATTGATGCAAAATTTGTTATTTGAACTCATAATTAACATACTTGTATCCGGCTAAAATATTAAGTAGGGTAGATTTTCCAGCTCCGGATGGTCCAAGAATAGCTGTCAATTCACCAGATTTAAATTGACCATTTACACCTCTCAAAATTAACTTGGAACCTAGAATATAAAATAATATACAATAATTAACTTAAAAATGGTAATAATATTTGTTTATAGAATAAAAGAGAGAAGAGAAAGAGAGTATAATATAGATAAGTTATAATTTATTATATGGTATAATTAAATTGAAAATAATACGTTTTCACTAGGAATTTAATTTAATTGATATTAGTTTTATCATTAAAATTAGTTTTAATCAGTTTTATACTTACAATAGAATGAACCAATTTTAGCTAATACTTTTTATAAACATTTTATATTTGAGATGTACATGAATATTATTACTACAAATTATTTCTCAAAAATGTCATGAAAAATTCTACTCTAATAGTTTAAAAAGTTTTTAATTTAATTTAATTATGATTTAATTTAAATTTGCTTCCACTATTATCATTTTATATTTTATCAAATACATTTGTTATAAAAGTTAATTTTTTTACAAAACTGTCGAATACATTTACGAATAATGGTTTATATTGATTTAATATCATTCTTATAAAAAATACTCAGTTGTTCAATATCTTAATAGAGTGTGAATGAAAATAATGGTATAAAATTTATAATATAACGTTAAACACAGAAATAATAATTTTTTTAATAAAAACATATTCAATACCATTATGTTAACATAAATTTTATATAAAAAATACTAAAAATGTTATCCAATCGATTTCATATCGAAGAGTAAAAGCAAAAGTATCTTATTGAAAAAATCAAAATCTAGGTACAGTATCCTTTCACTAGAAAAAACTTTCATATGGTGACTATTGCATGATAAAATTTGTAAAATTACAGTGTGAGTTAGACCTTTACATACATGTGTATCTGATTTAAACTTTATCGCTTTTCGTTTCAAATAAAAAATTTAATTATATTGAATATTTTTATTGATTATGATATTGAATAATGCCATCGGTAATATCAATTTATATTTTGGATATGTAGAGTATTTGGATATATAAGTTTAACTGTTTAGAGTTTAGTTAAAAAGAAAATAAATTAACGGACCAAGTATACTACTTTATTTTAATATATTTATAAATATATACAAATGTATATAAAAATATTTTATCATGTTTCCATATATCTTTTGTATTTAAGTTTACAATATTCTAATAACAAACATATGATACAAGAAGAATTAATTTTCTTAATTAATTTCTTGAATAATTTAATCTACTATTTTGGTCATTATTTGAAAATTAAAATTTATTTTTCAAGTAGTTATAGTATAGTATTTTGTTAAGTCATAGTATTTTGTTTATATGGAAGCTATACGTACTTTATAACGAAATTTTTCCTATTAATCAGTCAAACTTACTTATTCAATATGTTCGTGTTTATGCAATCTTCTAAATATAGCGATAATATTTAGAATTAAAATTGAATAAAATTATGGAGTTTATGATTCTTAATCAAATAAGTTCTAATATTTATTCATTTAATACATATAATTTTAATTTAAAGTTACCTTTCTTTATATAATCTAATAATGCTTAAGATTCAATAATTTCATAATATTAAATTATTCTTAAATATTTGTAATATTGAGTATTTATTTGATTTTAAATAATTTAATTAAGTTATTGATAATATGTTTTAATATTTATTAATAAGTTAAATAATATTTACTCCATTCCTTATATATATAAACTAGAATAAAAAATTTTAAAAATAACTTTGTAATCAAAATTAGTTGAAAATATTGAAAAAAAAACTATAAAAAATAATAAATAATTTGAAATTATATTATATAAAATAATTATTTTAAATATTTTTTTAAACAAAATCATTAATAATGTATTTTTTTATTAAAATTTAATATTTTATCATACCTCTTTTTTTTAATTTATAATGCTGTAGCACCTTATTATAAGGTTTTATAAATGAAAAATCTCGGAATTTATAAAAAATTACATACCATAATTTACAATAAGCAAAGACAAGACTTGAAGAAATTATTTACGCAGTCACGTATAGCAACCTAATTTATGAGAAAGTAAGTAACATCGATTTACGAAATACTTACTTTTGAAACTTCGTATCAATTGAAAAGAGTTAAAACCTTGCTTTGGATTGCGCAGTTATATAATAATATTATGTTAAATACATAATTAAAATATACGTAATATAAATCATATTAATGTAGATGAATGAAGTTATAAACATAATTTTGAATTTTAAATCAATATATTTTATGTGTTAATTGTGGACTAATCGTTGAAAAAAATAAAAGATAAAGTTTAATAAAATAATATATTATGAAATTTTGTTGTTGTTTTGTTATAAATTATAATATGTAAATATCTACATAATTTCATATCAAATTTCACAAATTAATAGATTATTAGTTTTAATGATTATGTAATAACTATTTGAATAAAATGTTAAAAATAACGATGCAAATTATGAATTCGTCTTATTCGATTTGATTATATTTATGCAGTACGTGTAGTCTTTTAGGTTCGTATTATTTTACTTGTATAAGTTCACAGTAACCTTCGAATGTTATTTTTTGGAGAAACTAATTTTTTATTAATTAACTCGAGTCAGATTATATAAAAAATAGTATTTTTAGTCCTTTTAAACTACACTTATATTTATATTTATATAAATGTATTAATACATTTCTCAGTTGGTAAATTTGTATAATGAGGATTTATACAACAGTTACATTTACGAAAAACTGAGTATCTCAACAAAATTTTTATAAAAAATTATTATAAACATATATATAGAATATGACAAGAATGATAATACAATTAAATATTTAACCATTTGTTTTTAGTTATTTAAATACTATTATCAAGACAAAATAATGGTTCATTTACATTCTTGTTTTATTATAGCAATATTTTAAAATTGTTATTATATTTTTTATTTTTTATTTTATTTAAATTTTTATTTTATTATATTAATCTTATGTTAATTCTTATGTTATATTCAATTTAATATTTTGAATATTTGAAAACTACTAACTTATTCTACAGATTGTTATACATTATTAATGATGTATATATAACTTAAAAATGTGTAATTTGTTATTTCGTTTAAAATAAATCTAGTTATATAACGTAATAGCAGTTGTCTACTTTTATTGGACCTAATTAGTTATCTGTGTATCTAATAAAGGATATATTGAATACATAAAAGGTATATTTTATATAATTTATTTTATTATTATATTACTTAATTACATTTTCTTATTAAGTTATTTATAATTAAAAAAAAAGTTTTTAATGTATTTTTATTTATTTTTTATTTTATTTATTTTATTTTATTTATTTTTATTTTGACGGATATTTGTAATTGTCTAAGATAATAATAATTATCTTAAATAATTTAATAATACCTATTATTAATTAATGTAATTACATTATAGAAATATAAACCATTTAAATTAACCTAATAATGGATAATTATCATTATCACACAGATATTATGTTTGATTTCTGTAGTTTTAATTTTTTTAAGCATTAGAATACCTTATTTAAATAATAATTAAAAAATATTGTATTTAATACTAATAATGAGGTATTTAGTGTATTAATAATAATTCCGGTATGTTTACTAATGGTTCTCGTAAAACTTGATTATGATCGTGACTATTAAATACCAAACTTGGAATGTTGTAAAATGTATACTTAAAAGGCAAATGTTGTTTTTTATTTGTATACTTTTTTAATTCATTCTCACTTCTGTTTCGGTTATTATAGATTTCTAATTTTTGAATTTTATGAAAATGAAATTTTCAATTTTATTTAATTGAAAGATATACGGACAAACCTTATCTTGTTATTTACCCAACATATTACTTGCATTATCGAATTTTTTAGTTACTTTTTATTTTTTGAACATAACTAATAAAACTAAAATGTATTAGACAAACAATATTGTATATTATATTATTTAATAAAAAAGTATAGTATAATAAAAATTTAATATCCCTGTAGAAGGTTAATAATTACAATGTTATATGTAAGTAACATTATTTCACTCTTATTATGCACTATTAATTTCATAGTTTCAGAAATTTAAGGATCTATAATTTTGTTGTTATTACATTAAAATATTATCCTTAAAATCAATTCGATAATGAAATAGAATATGGTGGAAGAGTAAATTCAATTTGCAATTAATTTGCATTTAATTTACATCTTTTATTGTAAGAGTTTGTGTCATAATATAATATTTTGATATATTAATGTACTGAGATATAAATTTTTCTTGATAATAAGGTACATAATTATTTTTAAAATTATATATTGTAGTTATTACTGTTATTAAACTTTAATATCTATCATTAAATCTCAATTATTTATGTATATGAATGACACACATATTTCTGTGATAAACGGTAGTTTTCATAAAAAATTATTTAAGTTCAAATACATATGTTTTAATTTGTAGTAATTATATGTAGACATTACAAATAAAAACACAAAATAATAAAAACATGTTTTCGAATAAAAATTTTCAGAATAATATAAAAATTATTTTCATAATGAATTTCAATTAAAACAATCAACATAACGATCGACTTATTACATCCACTCATAGGTATTAAAATCATTTCATTGATAACAAAAAAAAAGCACTTGATTTAAACATAGATATCAAAAATACTTATTTCATATATATATAAATTTAGAATTTGAAGATATTATAAACATTACATTAGTGTTGTCGAAGATTACTGAAGAATATATGTATTATTTATTGAGAAAAAAAACAAACAACTTATAAGTTTATACTATAATATTATAAAACAAAACAAAAAAAATAATAAAAATAATATATCCTTGTATATATCAGATTCGTTGATTATCATAATGACATTTACAAACTCTATTATTCTTAAAGAATAAAAATAACTTTATGACTGATTTTCTCATTATTGTAATAAAATATAATAATATTAAAATATTTGTAAAATTTGAATAGAATACATAATATAAAACCATTATCAAGTTAAAATGATATATATTATTACGTTATTAAATTGAAATTAATTTTATCTATACGACAAAGGCTAGTAAATTAATAATGAATTTTTAAATTATTACTCATTAAAAATGATGATTGTAAAATATAAGTCGGTAATAAAATGTAAGTTGCAATTACTAAAAAAAAAATTGGATGAATTTATAATGGAATGTCTTAATTCAAATACATACTGATTTTAAATATAAAAAGCAGTTTTTAAATACTCAGATTGAATATAAATAAATATTAATAACTGTGATGATTTAACCTTTAAATTGACTATTCTTTTAGGTTCAATTTTATATAGGAATATATTAACATTTCTACATTAAATATCTACAAATACCACAAATTAAACATAATATTTCATCGTAAGATAAAAGAAAATAGTTAAAAATTAATTTAAAATGAAAAGAAACTGTAGGGCATAAATATTAAAATAGTAAAAATTATATAAAAAACAGAAAAAAAATAGTTACAATAAATTTTTGTCCCTGAAATCTTTAGAAAGATATTAGCAGCTACGAATTATACATTTAATTAAATAAATTAATAAAAGATGACAAAAATATAAGAAGAAATGGAATAGAAATTTAATTTTGCAGTATACACATAAAATAATGTATGAATCGCCAAATGAAAAATAATTATTGGTATTATTACTATAAACATAACGAATAAATAAAGCATTGAAAAGAATAAAAATATTGGTGTATTCTATTCTATAAAATAAATTCTATAAAATCTATTCTATAAAATAAAAAATATGAAGGAATAGTAAATAGAATATTATTTAAATAAAAACAATATTTTCAAGAAATTTTAGACAACGAAAAGTTTTTAAGGAAAGATATAATGATTTAGTAGTTCTTAAATATTTAATACATTGGAATATACGAATGAAAATGAAATAAATTAATTAATCAACCAATAAACACGAGGGTGTAATTTATATATAAATATTGATGCAAGTAGATAACATAATATTATCGCAGGACAAAAATTATTAAAATTTCACAATACATTTAAATTATTTGAATAGAAAAAATGAATGTAGTAACATCATTTACTTTATTTAATAAAACTTAAATGAAGAGAGTGATGAATAATATATAGCAATTAATTAATGTTAAGACATTTGCATTTAAAACATACCTTGAAAAATGGTGGGAAGTCAACAAATAAATTAGTCAAAATAAATAAATACAAATTAAAAATAGATAGTGTTGGTAAATAAATATTAAGAAAATATAAGTTTTAGTTTAAAAGAAAGTTCATTTAAAAATATTTAATGCATTAAATTAATTATGAATATATAAGTAAACTTTTCGAATCATACATCATTAATTATTTTAAAATAAAAATAACATATAAATGGAAATATTAATAATATTAATATTTACCTTTTCTGCCAGTAGGGACTGTATATGTAAGATCAGTGAATTCTATGTTAACTGGAGACATTTTTACGATATACGAAAGTGCTAGATTCCCATGAAAGTTTGTTGCGTCCTTCGTCAAATCATTGATATGCCCATTATTGGATAACGAATCCTTAATGATAGATTGCTCCATGAGTGATAAATCTGTGAAAAGCAGAGACCAATTTGAGCATTATTGTAATAAAACTCATAATTTTTCAACAATTGAAATTTTCTATAAAAGTGTATACATACATAAACATTCGTAAATTATAGAAAAATAATAATTGTTTAGAAATATACTTAATTATACTCACTTTTAAATTTCAAGTAACTAACAATCTAGCATAACATATTTATTTATTTATCAATATGAAAGAGCATTTACGATGTTTCTTGTAACTAATGCATTAGAATATATTTATTATTAATATATACAGGTTCTTTCATTTCCCTATTTCAATATATATATAAATATAAATAAATAAAACAAAAACAAAAGAAAATTACATCATAATAAAGGAATATATATTTTTAAATATTTCTAAGCTTTAGTATATTGTTTTCTTTTTATTTTAGACAGATAATAACAAATTTGCAATAATTATCATTACAAATAAAATATTTATATGTCTAATATTTTGCGATTTCTATGGTAACAAGTTTTTTCTAGTCGAGACAAATGTACAAGATACATAAACATCTGTGATGGAAATTCTTAATTCATTAATTAATCTGTTCAAACTTTATACATAAATACTTATCATTTATTCCAAAAATAATAAAAACTACTTTTTATAGTTTTGATAATTATTTTATACAATGTATTTTATATCAAAATTAAAACATCTAAAATGTACATGATATTTACTATATATAAATTTATATTTAAATGATTTCAACAAAATTCAATCTTGTATAATTATTTAAAATATTCTTATACGTGGAAACTTTATTATTAATTTAAGTAAATCATATTTATAAAGATCGTATTTTGTATAAGTATAATATTTATATAGGATGTATACTCATATCTGTGCAAATTCTTATATTTAAGCATAATTACAAATTTGTTTTTATTTATAATAATTCTGCCTTTTTAAACATAACGTGTACAATATAAATTATTGAATTCATTTTATGTACTATATTATTGTAAGAGTTGTTTTATTGCAAGTCATGTAATGAAATTCAGTAAAAAATCTCTTTAAAAAAGTATTTAACAATTTTTTAGCTTTTATAGGTTTCAAATGAACTTTAAAGTTTTTATATATAATTAATTTTCTTTTTATGCTTATAGATACAAATTCATATTTTTTCAATAGTATTAGGAAAATTCGTCTAATAAAGCTAAACAAAATTTAATTCCCTTATCATTTGTATAAATACCAAAAAATAAACACGTAATAAAATTAAAAAATATATATACCATATAAAAGTATAAGTAATATACATTTAAAGATGTATAGAATTAAAAAGCGATTTTCTTTAATTCTATAAAAGATAAAATAACAATGAATAAAAAACATTATGTAATTATGATTATATTTTCAAATAATTTATTTCAATTAATTTTTACGTTGAAAATGAAATATACAATTCTATCTGTCGAATAAATATAGAAATATTATAAGAGTATAATTAAAGTATAGACTAAATAAATATTTTGGCATAACATATTTAAATATATTTAATAAAAAATTGTTTGGTTCAGAATATTCTTATAAAAAATTAATACTTAATAAAAATTTGTTTAAAATTAATGCAATTTCAATTTATAAAAACTAAAATATAATTTAAAAATCAATTAATGCAAGATCAAACAGCGAAAAATTGTTGAATTATTTATATTGCATTATATTGGATAGACATTTTATTTATGAATAAAAAACTCAATTATTATTTCCAAAATTGTTTCCTTATCGTTGAAGTAAGTTTAATATGGTTTTTCTGATTGAAATGATTAGTCAATGTTAAACTTAATTAACTCCTTTAAGTTAAGTTCATTTTATGTAAATAAGACCCGACATAATGCAAAAAATTATTTAAATATTTTATTTCCTTTTCATTTCTAAATTGAATTCTTATTATTTATGTTTTATTTTTTATCATCATAAAATTAATAAAAGCTTTAATTTATATTTAAAATGAATTAAATCTTTGTTTTCGTGAAATAATATAATCACATAAAAGTTGATTTATTTTATAATGATAATAATATTTTTAAAAAATCAATATTTTTATTTTCAATTGCTAAATAACATCAAGATGTACAAAAAATAAAAATATATTAGAAATCAGTTATATAGATTAATTTATAAAATATTAAAGAAATTAATTTTAGCAATATTATATAATTGTTACTTTTATTACTCATGCAATAGATTCAATCATAATTTTTACTCATTGAATTTTAATGATATATATACAAATATACATGAAATTATAAAAAAAATTTATAATTATAGTATATAAGTTAAAATCAATAACTAAAACTTTCTGATCATAACAATACATAATGATATATGTAATTATTGAATCAGAGATTATCAAATGGATTAAAGTGAACATTTCTCTTTACAAATTGACATACGTCAATTAGATTTCACTTTTTAAACATGTAGTAAATATGAATTATAATTTGAAAATTAAAGATTTCATAAGAATATGGTTGTTAAAGATATACTTAAAAATTTTGATGTGAATAGATAATACCATTTCTTACAATAAGAAACTATATAAGTATTGTTATTTTGATTAAACAATATATAAATTTAAATAATTTACCAAAATTATTATTTATATAATTTTAGATAATAACTATTAGTTAACATTATTATGATAAATAATAATCAAATACTATATCTGACCTACTTGATTATTTTATATATTCTTTTAAGATAGTAATAATTTAACATTGATGACTAACAAAAAGAAATGTTAATTTACAAGGAGAAATATAGTATTATAGAAGTTAAATATGAATTGACTATAAAGTATATGAAGTATGAATTTTGTTATTATATTAATGTTTATAATCTAGATTAAATATAATTACTTATCTGTCATAAAATATTAATATTTATTACGATTTAAACTATCATTAATGATTTAAAAAAATTATGTTTTATTGTAATTAAATTATAACAAATATTAATTTCAATGGCTTTTCAAAAGTTACAATAAAACCGATGAAATTAATAAGAAACTAGTTTAAATAGTATATGTATGTAAATTATTTATTTATTGTATGTGTTAAAAATCGTTGCCTTGTTTTTTAATTACATTACATACAGTTCATTTATAGAAAGCTCGCAATAATATATACCGAAACTTTTCTTATTGAAAATATACGGTTGATAATAGAGATATAATATAGAACATAATTTTTTTTAATCGATAATTAAAGCATTAATATATTGCTTCTAATAAATTGTTATTACGAAATAAATAAATTTAAATATTAAGTATTGAAATCAACCTAATTTTATATACATCGTTCTGAAATTCATAATTGAATATATAACTTATATAAATATTTTTTATAAGGAAATTTATTTATAGAACATTTTTTTATTAATTTTATTTATTTATAAACTGTGTTTTTTTCTTTTTTACATTACTAACAATTATTATTTTATTACCGTAAATTTTCTCTAATATATTAAAAAAATATGTGCAAATAATTATTTGATTTTATTATAATTTATATGAGACATTTAATTTGTAAATTATAAGCAAGTATACACTTATTTTCTTAATTATAATTTATTGTCTACGCTGTAATCATCTGATTTAAATTACAGATTCACGTGGAATTGAAAAGGCTCTATTGTAATTTTCTTATTATGTATATTATTTGGTTATCATTATGAAGGTTTATTTAAATTTATATAACATTAAAATTAAATCATTATTAAAACTCATTGTAAGCTGAGAAAAATCTTAATAAAATAATTTAAAGTTTACCTTCTTAGTTTTAATATAATTACGATTTGACTGCTATATATATATAATTTCATGTATCAAAATTTGAAATAGAGAACTAGTTATTTTATTTAATACTTATTTAGCATTATGTAAAAACGTATTGAACAATTGCATTAAATTAATCGAAAATCTTAAATTCTTTCGATAAACTTCTTTTCATTAAGAAACTACTATAAATTAATTGAACTTATATTTTTATAAAATAAACCTTTTTAATACATATAAATAATATAAATATATTTAAGACAGTTTTATATTGTAATTTAATAGTCATGTAAATATTAAAATAATTTCTGTATTCGCATCTATAATTTATATAATATTTGTGAGAATATAAAATATAAATATTTAATTATCTTGAACATAATTGTACTAAATTCGCAGCTGACAAAATTCAATGAACATTTATTCTTGATTGAACCGGATCATTTTGAAAATAAAAATGAATCTATAAAGAACTAAATAGAATGAAATACTTATTTTAACATATTTTAATTTTTGTTACATATAATAATTTGTTACATATTATATATTTCTGATTTAATATATCAAATTCTATATAATTTAATTATTTTATACAAAAGTTCTGTAATAAAAATAATATTAAAAAAAATTGATGAAAACAATAACAACAGAATCACTATTATACTGTACTTCAAATTATTAATTACATACTATATTTATGCGTTAATATATTTTTAAAGTAAACATTAATAAATTATTGAATCTTTATAAATTACTGCTAATTTTTTACTTTTAATTATAAAACCTATAACAATGAAATTGAAAATGAGGGATGTGAATAATTAAACAAACGTAATAATTACAATTGCTTACTTGGGCGAAGGAACTGAACTTATTAACAACCATTATCACATGGCTGCAATTTTAGAAACAGAGGAGAAATATTATTTTATAATCTAGGTTAATAAAATACTACTACATACTCTGTATATTTACACAATGAATGCGATCGTAAATTTAAGACTGTTCTGATAAACTTGAATAATATATTTTCTTTTTGCTTATTAATTGTACAGAATATATTATACAAGAAAAGAATAATATAATAATATAAAATTTATATAAATTTCAAATGTTTTCACATTAATTTTTACGTGAACGAAGTATAAAATATTTCTTAATTTAGATATAAATTTAGTAAAAATAATATATAGAACTCAAATATGATTTTAAATAAATATATCTCATTATTTATTCCATAATTGTGGAATTAATTACCTAGCAAATAATGTAATTATACGTATACAAAATTTAGAAATATAAAATTTGTATAAAACCTGCTAAAAATGAAACTTTAGAGTTGGGTTTATAATCCTATCTACTACAAGATTTTTAAAATTTTTATTTAATTTAATTACATTATATAATATGTTTTGGGCTGTCATAAATATTAAGTAGTAATAGCATAATTATATTATTTTTTACAATCATAGTTTCGTAATTTTAAAATAAAATATTGCATTTTAAAAAGAATTTGGTATTGATTTCATTATTTATACCTGATCTGATAATTTTTACAAATTTATGCAGAATTAAAAATAATTTCTTTGTAAAAGAGAAAATTATACTCCACCATTAAAATTATCATACAAAAAAAGGAAAAAAAAACAAATTTGTATTCTATTAATTTTTAACTATTTCAATACTGGAAATATACAGTATTTAATTATAATGGATTGTCTGTATATTTTATTGCAAATTATAATTTTCATGGAGGTTATTTAAATTTAAATTTCATGTTTTATTTTTTTTTTTTTTTTAATACAGATTTTGGTCCTTTTTATGGGTGGATAAGTTAAAAAAAATTTTTATTAATATATTGACTCTTGTTACCCGTTGCTAAACATATAATATATTGAAGAATTTTTATAGCCATTATGAAGAATTACAAAAAATTAATTACTCATTCTTATTCGAAATATTATTATTGGAAAGAAGTATCTATGTAAAATCTATAGATAACTCATATCTTATATTTAATCAATAATATTAAATGAATATAATTATAAATAACAAAATTAACAGAGTTTTAGTGTTCTGCGTAAAAATTGAATCTCCAAGATTTCATATCGTCATTGAAAATCCATAGCGAATCCTTGAACGAATCATTCGTCGATGTAAATCGAAACGTTCCTCATTACATTCATGTGCATTGCATATTGCTATCCATCGAGTATTCGCTTTCGAAACAATACAAACATTGATTCTCGCAATGAAAAACGACGATTTATTACCAAGGATACGAAAAAATTATTTATACGCGAATGTACATGGGAAAAATAATACAGTCTAAATAATACCGAAAATAATATATCCATAATAACAATGAAAAAGAAGTTTCATACGTTGCTGCAGTCAGTTCACGGGAAGTGAAATATAGAAAGGAGGGGAAAGATTATTCATTGAGGAAAAAGGGAACGTACATTACGTGGAAACGCCTCCTCGTTACGGGAGCGTCGCAGCGTTACATGCCATTGTTGTGGTTTGATGATGACGTAAAGTCAGAAAAAAAGTAAAAATGTATAACATTTCTTTGAATATGCGGCTTACTGTTTGTTATCTTTTAATTGGATCGACATATACTCATCGTTCAATTATATACAAATCTAGATGTATTATGTCTAAATAGAAGTTCTAAAATTATAACTTAACAATAAATGCTGCATTTTAATAATATATAAGCATGTAATGAAAAATAGTATGTTATATATTTTTATTACTCCCAAAAATATTGTATACATATTATACCAACAATACATGAAGTTTCCTTCACATTAAAATTTCATAGAACTTTGAATACTCTAACAAAAGAAATGAACTACTGTATACTGTAATATTAATTACGACAATTTTTTACTAAATCTGAATTTGAAATACAAAAAAGTGATTAATTTGTAATTCTTATTTAAATATATTCTTCTATCAACCTTTTTTCACTGGTTTGTATCGAAGGTGAAGATTTTTATTAAAAATAAATGTTTAAATATTTAATTTCAGTATTAAATAAATAAGTAATATGTTCCAATATTATAAATTCATATGATTTTTTATCAATTTTCATTATTGCCTCTTTTACATATTAATAATTATTGATTGTGATTTTTTATATTTGATAAGTGTATATTTAAAACAGTTTTATATTGTAATTTAATAGTCTTTAACAGTCTCTGGATAAAAATAAATAAGTTGATTTGTAACTTTTTATTTTCATTGCAAATATAATGAATGTATTATCATAAAAATAATATATTCATTAAATTATTTTAATGCGCGTTCTTATTTTTTCCATTAACGACTGCTTGCTTATATACTATAAGTAATATCATAATTACGTTATTTATTAATAACACTTTGTCTTTAATAATTCAAAATGAATAGCCTTATAGGTAAAAAGTACTAATAATCGTCTATCTTCAATTTATATTAACACAAGTTTTGTATAATTTATCCTACCAGTAAATTTTGTTTGAAATATCAAAGGGTTTTTTATTTATTTCTCGATAATTTCTCGATAAGTAAACTATATTTAATAAAGATCTAGATTACTCAGCTATTTTTTAAACGATTAAAAATTTTAGATAAATATAATTATGGAACGTTAGCACACATGCTCACGCGAACTGATGCGTACATTCAATGAACTTAATTACTCACGTATAATTCAATTTTAAATAACATAAATGTCGGTGTGTACGTGTATGAACATGTGCGTGAGTGCATACGTGAGTGCATGCATGAGTGCAGGCGTGAGTGCGTGTGTGCGTGTGTGCGTGATGTTTTCGAAATTCCTTAAATAATAACATAACGCTTTGTTAGATGGAATATGTGTAATATTTATATTTTTATTTTTTTTCAGCTTTAAATAGTTAGATTCACATTCATTCATTTATTTTAATTTTTTCTACATAATTAAGTATACAATTATATACAAATTATAAATATAAATGTTTATATTAAAGTGTTGAAATACAATTTATATACAAAAACTACACAAAAATTTTATTTTGATTTTGCTTGAATTGTTGTATTATATTGTCATTTAATGATACTTTGTGTAGCTAATTTTATAAATATAATTTAAAATGATTTGTTATTTACTTTTATTGGTAAAAACTTCGTATTTAGTATTAACAAAGTACTTATTTAAAAATATTTCATATCTTGTAACTTTATCTTAGAAGAAGTTAAATATCTTTTAATTAAAATATAATTTATAGTTAAAATAATTTAAATAAAAGCAAATACGAAAAAGTTAAATGATGATAATTTTAAATATTTAAATATTAAATAATTATGCTAAAACATACATTTTTAATTAGTACTAGTTGATTTAAGCTTATGACCATATAAAACATAATTTTTAAAATAAATATTCGAAAAATTGTTTATGCACATAATACATTCGTATTTTAAATAGATTTATCTAATTTAAAAATTTTTCAAATAATTTTTAATTAACTTTAAGAAATTTATTTTTAAAAATATTATTTAATTTTGTCGCACAGTACATATTGTTTTTAAAATCGTCTTCGTATTAGAGCATATTATTTATAAATTAAAACAATAAAATGTATATAAAAATATTCTACACATTATGAAATATATTAATATTAAAATTTTTAATTCGAATGATTAGTTTTCAATTATATGATAAATACTATTAATAATAAAATAATTTATCAAATAATTTTTTGTAAATTTAATTGTACATTATTTGTAAAGAAATGTAAATTTATTAAAATAAAAGTGTCATAAAATGAGAAATTTATTTGAATTATTAAA
This sequence comes from Ceratosolen solmsi marchali, assembly GCF_000503995.2. Taxonomy (NCBI): domain Eukaryota; kingdom Metazoa; phylum Arthropoda; class Insecta; order Hymenoptera; family Agaonidae; genus Ceratosolen; species Ceratosolen solmsi. The sequence goes on from NW_011948434.1 coordinate 2,816,492, forward strand.
AAAAAAATTTATCGAATGTCGAAGTTACGTTAAAATATAAATTACATAAATGACAATTAAACAATGTCAATGGAACCATTCTTAAACCAAATGATATACTAATTTATCTAATATTTATTATTGGTATAATAATTTATACTAATATATACTAATTTATCATTAATGTAACTGTGTTGCTAAATATTTTCCTGCAATTTTTATAACACGTTTATGTATTATATTATAAAAAATTTTATTGTAAACAAAACTAAATATAGAGATCCATTAATGTTATTAAAATAATATTAAATTAACTTCACGATTATTCTTTTTATGTTATTTACTGTATATGGAGTATGAAAAGCTTATACAATTACTTCTGAAATTTATTATATTATAATTATAGATATGAAATGAATTAAAAAAAAATTATATAGAATATTTGAAAATGTCAGAATATTACTTTTATTGTTATCAATAATAAGAAATAACAAAAATAACATATAAATATATATCTAGTACAATAATTTGAATTTTTTTTTAATTTCAATCAAAAATACTTTTATCGGTACTTACATTGTTGCACCAGAACTTACTCCCCTTGTGTGGGTTAAGCAGACGATAAATTCAAGGCAACGATACGTGGAAACGGCGTATCATAATGTTGGAAATCGTAAAGTTATTCAGCACTAAATCAACGAACCTCAATCTTATAAGCTCATGTCTATGCGCGACGAGCAATAGCGGCAAACTGAATTACTTAAGTTGAACGCTGCACGACTCACGAGTAGCGACTTCGCATGCCTTAGAATAGCGAAGTGAATGAGTCTGTTTTCTCTCCCCCCCCCCCTCACACTCTCTCTCTCCCGCTTTCTTTCTTTCTCCCCCCCCCTCTCCTCTCCTTTGTCTCTCTCTCTCTCTCTCTCTCTCTCTCTCTCTCGCTCTCGCTCCTTCTCCGCCGTTGTTATAAGTATTCCTTTTAAAAACTAGTGAGTAGATACATGATAACATTTAATAAAAAGTTGTTAACCCTACACGGGAAGCCCTCTTAAATTTATAATAGAAATATATATATGTAGGTATGGAATTCTATTTTTAAAGATCAAGACTAATAGCACATACTTAATCAAGCATATTTGTAGTTGAAACCAACTTTTAATACAACCTGGATTGATATAAAAATGTTTTGTGAGTATATCTTTAAAATAAGTCCATAATTAAATAGCGATACTCAACTAAGTTATAAATGATTTTGTATTTTCTATATATATATCTAATAAATTTTTAAAGTGTATGTATATCTGTCGATACACGTAGAGTATATTGATTAAGGTTATATAAACAAATTTTGATTTTTACTCTTTATACATATCATAAAACAAAACAAAAAAATATCATTTTTTATTTTTATTGTCAAAACATTAAAAAAAAAGTAGTAAAAATTAAATAATATTCAAAATATTAAAAAATTAAAGAATAGAAATGAACTTATTTAGAGAAAAAATTGAGTATTATTGAAATATATTTGTTATTACATTGTTTGATTGGAATCCAAGTACATGGAACTAATATCAAACTTAGTTTATTTTTAATGTACAACTTTTATTTTCACATGAATCAATTGTGAATTAATGTTGATTATTTTTAATACCATTCTTAAATTTCTTCAATAAGTGCTTTTATTTTATTACTTATATATACTTATATATATATATTTGAAATAAATTTCTTAAACACTTTATTATTAAGTATTATCATTTCCAAATACTTTGTAAAAAAAAAATTATTCAAATTTTTTTTTCAATTACTTCACTGTCCATTGTATAAATGAAAAATTATACAGTTATATTTAGAAAAATTGTTTAATGAATTCTATTATCTCTATGATGAATAATATTTACTATAAATATAAAGGAAAACAATATGCGAATTAAAATGATTTAATTAGAAAAAAAATAGTATTAAAATAAATAAGTGATCTTGTTTAGTCAGGTACTAATCATAATATAAAATAATATATATGTTTATGTACATTTATGAAGTCAATAACGATTCTTTATGTAATATTTCTCCGAATATAATTGTTCTTTAATATAATTAAAAAAAAATTACTTTATAAATTCAAAATGAACGCCTTTATTTTTTCGCATATATAATTTATATGCATTTACTCTTATTAACAAAATAATAAATATTTAATTGTAAAATTTATCTTTGAAGAATTTCTATATCTGCAATAAATTAATTATATTAATGTAATAAAAATATGTTTTCTTTTGTATTTACAAAAAAAATCTTTTCAATTAGATTATTTATACGTGTTATACGTGTATAAAATTACCAATTATGTATATGATTTTAGAATTGTGCAGTAGAACAAATATTTAATGTAAATGAATAAGATATTTTATATTCATTTATTTAATTACATATTTTCGATTTATTTTAGATAAATATTGTTATGTTACATATAAGATCAAAGAAACTCAGTCGATTTTCAGCTATTGATTTTTAATTGATTAAGGAAAATAATAATTTATAATTAATTTATATTTTGTTGGTAACGTATGTGTTATATATCAAATAGATTTCTAATCTCACAAATTTCTAACAGAACTATAAAATATATATTATTTTAGAAAAATTATATGCAAACACACATACACACACGTGCGCGTATATATTTATAAAAAATATTCATTTTATATAATACATATAATATAATATATATATATATATATATATAATCGATAAAATAATTATATAATAATAATAATTAATAGTTAAATAATTATAGAATTATAATATTTAACAGTGACAAAATATTATTCACATGCTATAAGAAAATTATATTATAAAGTAAATTTAATTATTATTGATATGAGACAGCTGTAATAAAATACAGTTTTAATAAAAATTAAGTTCTTATTGTTCAAAATAGAAATGCTGAAATAGGTTAATATAATAAAAAATTCAATTGTATTCTTTGAATTATACACAATTATTATATTCTTAAATATGTTAATTTTATAACTGATTTAGAAATATTTTTAAATATTATGAATGATGATTAAAATCCTTACAACTATGGTTATTCTGCAGATAAGATAAAGAAATAGAATTAATGGCAGATTATTTTTTTGCAAAACACATTTAGTTTCATTAGTAATGAAATTCTTTATAGATTGACGATATTATTTTTTTATTTAAGAAATATGGTATTTACAATCATTAATAAAACCATTATTACAATGAGTTATATATATATATATATATATATATATATATATATAATATATTTATATATTTATATATATAGTTATTTCATATATATATATATATATATATATATATATCATTTCCAATGATATTCAATATAGTTAATTGAGATAAGTTTAAGCAAATAATAATATCTAATACTTGAATAAACTTTATATAAAAAAGTGTTTTAAAAAAATTCGATTTATTGTATCGATATTGATAACACTTTAGATCTTAAAATTTAGAATAAGATCGTTTAAGTAATACTAACAAACTAAATGGAAACATTGTTTAAATTATATATATATACCAAATAAATCAATAAATAAAATTTTTTAAATAATTTGAGGTTTGAATTACCTCAAATAACAATTACAATATGTAATACATTTTTCGATAAAATAAGAATTTGAAATTTAGTAATGCATAAAATTATACATTTCAATAAATTCTAAAGTGTACTTAATTTTTTAATTTTGAAATAGTTGGTAAAGTGATAAAATTGAATATGAAAATTGTAAGAAGTTTAACCGTATAGATAAATAAACTAGATTTTAATATTACAAACTCGATCCTTTATTAATATTTAGTATGAATATGTATTCTACAAGTTACATGCAGTAAAAATTATTAAAAATAAATTAATGTATTATAAATTTAAAATATTTAATGGAAATAAGAAATTGATAAAGAAAATATAAAATTAAAAAAAGTTATTACTTTATTCTTTATTTTAAAAAATCTCAACATTTTCGAGCATGTATATTAATCATAACAAAAAAAAAATTTTAATATTAAAATATTATTTTGCTGTCTTAAATTTTATAGATTAAGCATTAATATAAAATATAGAAGTTTCATTATCATTATTTATACATACCATCTAGATTTTTATTACACTTAAAATATTTAAAATAAATAATAATTTGGTTACTAATTTTCATATAGAAGAACTAATAAACTAAAATAACTGAACTGAAGTAATAACTAATAACTAAAAGAATTAATAAAATCTAAATAGAATATAGAATAAATAAGAATTATATTACTGTCAATAAAAAAACTTTGAAGTTGTAAATAGAACTAAGCTGTAGTAATCGGTATGTTACATATTGTTGAATATATTACAATAAGAAATGCGGTTTTTCTATTATTAATAAAATTTATTTTACGATAAATATATGATTCATAATAGCCATGTAATTGTCTAACAATTGTTACAAATGAATACAGACATATAATATTTTAAAGTATTTATATTGACGATTTGAAAATTAAAAATAACGTATTACTTTAAAAAGCTATGTATTAATGATTTACACTTATATAAAAATGATAAAATTAGATAAATAGTAATAAAAAATATTAAAATCTAATAAATGTAAAAATAGAAGTTTAAAATATAATCAATAATAGAACGTGAAAATATTGCCAATTAAACAACCGGTCAGGAATGAAAACAAAAAGTAAAAGAGAAATATAAGTAAATGTAAATATTTACCATTATAAAAAAAATAGTTTCTTATTCAAAGAACATTATTAAAAAAATACTTATATAATGAATATTAATAAAAGAAAAAGATTTTTTTTGAATATTTAAATATTTAAGCAACATAAGCACAAAAATATATTTTAATTTATATTATACAAATTTTAAAAGACTATTTTGATTCAAGTAAAAATGTAATTTTTATTCATTTTGATTCTATATTAATTTATTTAGAATAAGATTTTACTTTATCATATTACATTAGTATTAAATTGGTATTACATGGAATTAAATTTATTCATCATATATTCATATAAAATCCGCCATTACCTATTATTTTTTAATCTATAACATGAATTGATTTTTATAATATAAATTTATTGCAAACGTCTGCTATATTAAGATATTGTAAAATTGATACGATATTCTTTTGGAAAATAGGTACAAAAGTCATTAATAGATGTTTTTAAAAATTTATTAAATTTGAATTGTAATTAGGTAAGTTATCAATGACATAAAATATGCTATCGATGTATTTTAAGAATTCAAGAATTATATTGCATTTATAAAAAAATAAAATTATAATATACCTAAGATATATCTAAGATTATATATACCTATGAGGGCAACAACCTAAATTATGCAGTTACATACGATTAAATATAAATGGAGTAAAAAACAATATTATAGATGTAATTGAATTTGAAATTTTAACTTGTCTTGTGAATTAAAGTCTATGAGTATATATATAACCATAAATACAAATGTGCATATATATATACACACTGACAAATATGTATAAAGTTTATCTATATGTTCTTTCAAGAATTTTATTTATACGTTCATCAAATGCTTCACTAACTAGAAAGAGATATCTTTATTGATTTGAACTTACGAAATAATATATTACTTTAAATAAAAATCAAACAATGTTTCAAGTAACGAAAAGTTAATAAATTAATTTTTCATTTTAGATATAAACGATATATATAATGAAATATAATGTGGAGAGAAGGAGTTAATAATAATATATTCTCAGTTAACAATGTAGTAATTCATAAGGTTGAAGTATATATATTAGATTGTTTAATTGTTATAATTAAAAAATGATTTTACAAAAGAAAAATTATTGTCATTTCAATAATAAATAACTATAAACATTTCTATTATATCATTATCCTTATGATAAATAAATATTTCCTTTTCTAAAACTTTATTCTTCCTAAATATTTGATAGTTTACTAGTAAATAGAAATTATTTTAACTCTTTTAATTTTTTGTAATTGAATTCTTCTGAAGGTTAAGTGTAATCTTATCATTTTAAAAAAGTCACTTGTGCCTGTAGAAGCTTAAAAAAATTATATTTCCATGACCTATGTTAGATTCCAGGAAATAACAATTGACAAACAATGGTGCTATACATGAATAATTTTGCTGCAACTGATATTATTATCTAAAATCAAAATTCCATATTTTTATATGTGAAAAGAGTTTATCTATCATTTTAAACAATATTAATCCCCTTTTTCCTTCTACTGATATTGCTAAGAGGCATAATTGCATATCTGAATCAATTCATAATGATATCATATATTGACAAACAATATGCTAATATAAATATCTATGGTCTTAAAATTTATGAAAAATTTATGGACTCACTTTAAACATTGAAATATTATATACATGAATTACGTATTATAAAATATTGTATATTTTGAATTTTTATTTTAACAATTCTATATAATTTGTATAATTTATTTTTCAACCTGTTTATCACATTTCATCAAAGAGGTTATTATTTTAAAAAAGATTAAAAATTCGTTAAAATATAAAAGTAGAATATCTATATAAATATAATAGTAGTGCATGCATTATTACAGTAAATTTTTATTACATATAAATATGATTTTTCTTAAAATTACATAGTATATATCGTATATTTTAATTTTTTTTATTAATAAACTACACTTCATTGTTTTATATTTATCAAATTTTAATGTAAAAAATATAAAATCTGTGAAAAGTTATATAAATATGTAATACGTATTATCGTACACCAGCTCTAAGTATTACATACAAGTCAATTATATTTTTTAATTCGTATTCTTTTATGTAAATTAATGTCAAAATAATAAGATAATTAAATTGAAATTTTAAGTTTTTTTCTATCTAGCTTTTTTAAATAAAATATTATTTTGCCATAAAGACATATTCCATAAATAATTCACTTTTACAACTGTGCTGCTAAATATCACAAAGAACGTGACTGGCGCGTACATAAATAAATAATAATAAATAAGAGGATTTACTAGTTTTATACAAATATTTAATATACTGAAAAAATAAATAACGAATAATTTATTATCATCTGTATTTAATGGAGAAAAATCGTTCTTCTTAAACACAAAGAAGTACAGGCAAACTTTGATTTATTTGTAAGTGAAATTAAATTTATATATTAAAATAAATATAATATTTTGTAACTTTTTCTTTTGCCCTTAATGATTCATTTCTTTACTTATAATATATAATATATGTTTATCACAATCCATGTTCTACCATTATACCAAATAAGAATATAGTATGTTACATTTTGTGTATCATTTACATCTTACGTATTTGTGATAGCATAGTACATCTGCTGGAAGTCAAGTTTACTCGACTTCTATATTTTTTAATCTTTAAGCTAAAGCATTTCAATTATTAAAATAGAAAATTATTTCGCTATTTTCTCTGCGCTGATACCATTTACTTGACATTCAGATAAATGGAGATTAAATAGATATTTATATAATTAAAAAACTAATAAAATTTATTAATTGCAATTATGAAAGTTTGGGAAAAATTACTTATACCAATTCATAAAGTTTTTATATAATCTTCTTTGATAAGTTTTTTGATAAGTAATATTTATAAATAATAATTATTTCAAAATTAGAAAAATGTTCTACCAACATATGAATTGCATTTATAAATTATAATTTAATCCTAAATTTGTATCTACATCATAAAAATGAATGATTAATAGTAAGCAACTATAAATACATTTGCTGACTGCTTTAATAATAATTGAAAATAAATAATTGAGCATTTACAGTGTGTTAATAATGCAATATATCATGACTATTAAAACAAAATAAAAGGTAGAATATGTAATCTTTTTTCTTATGGTTTATTATATTCTCGATAATTATTGCGTCGAATTTTATGTAAATTTAGATATTTATGCATACATATATGTATATTCATATTTAAAGCTCATCTTATTCGAAAATTTTTAATTTATATTAAATATTTGATTTTTATTAATATAAAAAGCGAGCGTATGAATTACAAGAATAAAATAATCTATTATCTAAATATCGTTTATTACTACACAGTTATTATTTGATTGAAGATAATTTATCATGAATATTATTCAACTATATAAAAATATTGTTTAGTTAATCGAATTATATTAAACTAGAAATTAAATTTAATAAATGTACGATTAAATTATTTTCTACTATAGAATTTTAATCATGAATCAATCATGTCTTTAATTATTTTTCTTTTCTTCTCTACCACAGAGAAAATATTTTAGCTTGTACATATATTTTAGCTAATACATAGCTTTTTTGTACAAATAAATTTTTTTTACCTAAGTTGCTTTACTTTATATTTATTGAAATCTTGATTATAATTCGAAGAGTAATAAAAATTTTGTATATTCTCTAAGTATGTCTATACAAACAAATATGTATGAGTTCAAATAAACTTTCAATATTCATACAAGATTAAGCACATTTACAATAAAAAAATTAATCCAGTATATTTTAGAATAGCATAAATATATAGCTTGAGAAATATAAATTCATTACAATTCTTTTTTAAACTTCTAATAAAATATATATCTATTATTATAGTCAATCTTTATTATTTTATTTATCTCATTAATGAATTTATTTATTACAAATTTTTAAGCGATAATCAGTATTAATACAAATTTTCATTTTTCTTTAATGTTTATAAATTGATTGGAAAAATTCATTATTACACAGACTAAAGATATTATTGACAGCCACAATGCGTTTCTTAAGTTTTAATTATATTTGTGATTCATAATTTATTTAATGAACGATTCATATTTCAAAATAATTTATTATAAAAATTAAAGTGAAACTTCTATCATCATGTTAGTAACTTATTTTATGATAATAATGTAAGTTTAAATATATATATGACTTGAATTTTATACTTATCAATTTATCGTCCGTTTTATCATATAATCAATTATTTATAATTTAAAAATTTTTGTATTCTTCATTTTTTCAGTTAAATATATAGTAAAAAAGTATTTAAATAAATAATTAATAAAATAATTTAAATATTTCTTTTTTTATTGATAATTAATAAATTATTATTTCATTAATTTTATAAAACATATAAATAATATGTATGCAAGTCATTATTATATAAAATAATTAATTTTTTATTAAAGACTCTAATATAATTTTGAGTATATCTGTAAATGATACGCACCGTTCGATAGTAATTTTATAAAATTCATAATACATCATTCATGGTACAAAGTTAATTTAATATCTTTACACATTTTATATTTTTTTTCGTCTTTTATTCTTAAGGTATTCTTTTTTTACATTACTTGTATCTTTTAATAAATATATTTGAGTTCGAGATTATAAATTCAATATTAAAAGAATTTGAATTGCGTGTTAAGAAAAATATTGTAAGCCATGTAAAGATATTAAATATGGGTTATTATATTTAATAAATTGCTTGGCGTTTAGTTTTTATTTAAATAATTAGTCAAAATAGTATAAAATTCGCATGCTAAACTGATTAAATCAGTTACGTCACTGTGTGTAATTTAATAAACACTTACAATTTTCATAAATTTTCAATTTTGAAAATAAATAAAAAATTGATTGAATATTGAAAAATAAATACTAGAAATAAGAAAACGAGCACATTTCTATCTCTTTATTTAATATTGTAATTATTCAGTATATTATCTTTACATATGCACATTATATTGAAAAATATAAGTATCATTATAAATTTATTTTTTAAGTAACATGTACAATAACACATAAATAAATTTATTAATCAAACGTACATAGAATAGAAAACAAATTCTATATGTACTTAATGTGTTTGAGTTTTTTGTAATGTCTTTTGAAATTAATATATAATTATGCTTTTTTATAAGATACAATATTTAAATATCCTTATTTAATAATAAAATTTTTGTTTAATAATTCATATTAATTCATATAATAAGAAATATTAGCGGGAGTATTATTTTTGCAAATTTTATTAAAAACAGTTTAATTTGCAATTGTAGAAACTTTTATATGATTTCTATAAGTATTTCTAATTATATAAGCAAAAAAATTATTAAAAATATTTTGTGATATACGTTATTTAGATATCAAATATAAATTCAATCATATTTCTCGATTAATAAAAATAAAGAAAATATTAGATATTACATTTAAAAACTTTATATTAAAATATTATTGTAAAATAAACTTTTTATAATTTTTATCAGATTTTGATATACGGTATCAAAATTTTGATAATTTTACATTATTAAAGTTTTAAATTAAAGGCAATTAAATATTCATAAAAAATGTGATTTATGGGTATGAATTTTGAATTATTTACCGACGAAACCAATCACTTATATGTGTAAATTATTTATTAGCTATCAAATTTAATGTATATCAAGTTTATTATCACTGCTACTATTGACATATTAAATAACATACTTCTATGTAACTATATGTATAATAAAATTTATATTTTACCAATTCAATTGTATATAATTATGGATTGTAAGTTACTTTGTATTTTATCAAAAATTCTTATCATCTCTTCTTATATTAAATTCTTTTTATTGCATATTAAAATTATTCTTTATTATGATCTATTATTTATTTTAAGATAATAAATTTTTTTCAATTTTGAAAATTTCTATCAGAATTTCATTATACTAGAAATTGAGTAAATAGAATAACAATATTAGTGTAAAAAATGTTTATTATAAAACAAATGAACGATTTTCGGTTATTTAACAATGTACTAATCAATGTGATAGTTATTTTACTCATCAATAGTGTTAACATTTTTAAAATATGAAAACAGTTTAACCAGCAATAATATAATTTATCACTCACACTTTAAATACTCATTTTCAAAATTTAAAACAAATATTCATACATTATCGATATCTTATCCACTAAAACACAATAATATAAACGTAACATTTATGATAATTAAAACAAATACTAAAATTTAAAAAAATTGTTTTTTATTTATATAACAAATTTAATTCTATAACATATATATATATATATATATATATATATATATATTAGAAATCTATTACAAATATATGCTAGAATATTACAATAACGCAAAAAATACATTTGTATAAAATAGATTAGATAAAGCATTGAAGGCCTCCATGTCACCATTCGGATTTACTTTACATAGTTTAGTTGGTATACTTACATGCAAGTTTTACAAAGTCTTTTTTTCGCACATATGTATACTCAATTATTTTCTCATTACTCAATGCATTATTTTGTTTTAATTTACCGACATTCAAGGACGAGTTTTTTTTGCACATTAGTGTCACCTGCCTGCATTTTTATTACAAATAATGTTAGTAAATATTTGGTTTTCCAATGTCTATAAATAGTCCTGGCAAGAAGTCTCATGCTGTGGCTATATTTTTTATTGTCATACCATAAAATAGGTAGTTTCGATTATTTTTTTATTCGTTTTCATTAACACGTATGCTCACAGCCACTTAAGGACAAAAAACTCTAACATTTTATTTTCTCATTTAATATGCGCTATATGTATAAAATGATTTGTAAAATAATAATTGTCATAGTATTTTTCATTACAGAAAGAAGTGAAATAGTAATAGCAAAGTTCGTCTTCTATATTGTTTATTCGTATTATATTCGGATATTACATATCTTTTAATAACTTTGCTCAAAAAGCATGATTATCAATCGTATAAAATATTCCAAGCAGTATTTAAAAACAAAAAGAAACAAAAGTACCCTGAATAATGATCACACGTTACAATATATATCTTATGAAAAATATATCAATAAATTATAATAGTTGAATTAGCTTGAATTTTTTTTTATAAAAGAAATCGTTTCTATTGGAAGTAAATTAGAACTTTACATTAAAAGAGTAAAGTTGTATTCTAAATTACTACTCAATACAGTCAAATATCAACATATTCTGTTGTTTTTACAAGTAGTTTTCATTTGCACTCTCATCATGTACATGTATCTGCGTATATCTATATTTTAAGGTAAGAAAAAAGAGAGCATTTACTAATTCTCGGAGCAGTAAAAGATTTTTTGTTATTTAAAGGTTATTAATTATTGGTATTTGTTTTTATATGAGTAGCACGACAATGCTACTATTTTTATATTTTCAGTGTTTGCCCAAAAAAGTCTAATTAATCTATAACTTATCGTGATGATTTCAATTTCCAACGAAGGAACATATAAGCTGCGATCCGAAGTACAAGAAAGATTAATAAAAGAGCTAGAATGTCAAGTGTAAAATCAGCATTTTCCATGTCGAGTTCCTCTAGAGTTTCAGTCGGTTTTTTAAAATGACAATATTCCTGTAATCGAGTAAAAGGAGTTAATATATATAAGAAATTAAAGATATAGCTTCATTACTTCTAAAATGCAATCTTTTAAATCATAATTGATAAGATTTTAGATCATAATTTATAAGCATCATAATGTTTATAATATTCAATTAAATAGTTGAATATGTTAAATATATAATTTATGAAATAAATGTAAATTATAAATTAAGGAATTAAAAATTGGTTAGTTAAATTTTTTAATTAAATTCGTAAAACGAATAATAGAAAAATGATATACAACCGATTATGAATAATTTCTTGTTAACAAAATTAATCACCTGTAAACATTTTAGTTTATTACGTGCGAAGGAATAAGTGGCCAAGGCAGTACCCTCAAATCCATAACGAATATAACTAAGATAAGTGATCCATCTTAAATAAACAGGTATGGCATCGAAGCTGACGAAGAATCCCGAAAACAACAAAAATGGAACAGACATGACGGGGGCTAAAAACACTCCATTTTGTACATTCATAGCTGCACCAACTACCAAGCCAACAGACTGTGCTACAAAAGATATTAGAAGGCACGTTCCCAAAAACATACTGAATCGAAAGATTTCTGGCGGTTGACTCGTCAAAAAATACACAATCGTTACGTATAAAATACAGAAAATTGCCTACAAAATATTATTTAATCTTAATTAAAAAAAATTTTTAATTTTCTTCTCATACATATTAATTAATCACTTATTATATAAAATATTTAAAAGAAATAAATTTTACCTGAAATGGAATGTCAGAAACCGTTATAGCTAAATAATATGATTTCAATGAATACCATCTGTTAAAGCTTTCCTTTAATAAAACTGGCATTTCCAACGGAACTAAAAATAAATATAAAAGTAATTAAATTAATAGAAATTCATAAAATACATTATTATTCAACATAATGGCAGGCCATTAATATTAACTTACAGGATAGAATTGTAATTGTCATAGAAGTGTACATAAGGAACAGCATATTGAAGAACAAAAATCCAAGATTGCTTAAAACTTTAGTAGCATCATCTCCGATGTCATAGTACAATGCACCTATCAAAAAACCTACAAGAATATGAGCAAATAATCGAAGATACATCAGAGTCTAAAATAAAATTGAAAACCTATTAATCTATTGAAATTATGTCTTAAGGTATATTATCTATATTGTCTTTTCTATTTACCCAATCCCTTCTACTAAAAAGTAGTGTTCTTTTTAAAACAATCCAAAATTGAGTGAATTCTGATGTAGGATATCTTTCTGGTGTTGCTTCTAAGGTTTCGTCGAGTAGAGAAGTAGTTACATTGTCTTTCTTGTCATTGTCCATCAGGATTGCGACTTCATCTATCAATAATAAACTTTATTTATCCTAATGTCTATTATACGAGAAAGGTAGTAGTGATTAGCATATTTACAATGCTTTGACATGAAAAAATGTAATTATTAAATTTTCATTTTTCGTATGAATACATTAAATCACAATTAGTTCTTTATAAACTCTATAATTATTCAGGAACGAAGATTTATTTGAATATTTAAATTAAATCTTATATTTATATGTATTATTATTGTTTTCAAAATAATGTTTTAATACAATTACTTTGTTTGATAATGTCATTTTTAGCATAACTTGGTATGATGCCACCATTGCTCTTTTCATGAATCTTATTGTCGGAGAATTTGTTCTCGATGCTGTTTGCGTCATTTCTATCCTTAGCATTATTACTATCGGACGGTATTTCTCCGTCCTTTAAATTCGAATTATTTAGCGTCTCTTTTTCCGGGAAAGGGTAACCCTCACGCACATCATGCTTTCCATTGCTGATTGCGTTTACCAAATTCTTTATGTTGTCTCCGTATTCACCACAAGATATTTCAATTACTGAAAGAGCATATTGTACAATTTATTTAAATCATCTTTTACTTTTATTCAAACTTTCTTAGATTAAATTTATAAATTTAACTTATAACATTCATTGTATTAATAAATGAGTTACAATAATAAATTACAATAACTTAATATTATGTTATCCTTGTAAAATTTAACTTAATGAAAAATAATTTTATACGAACAACATAATATTAAATATTTTTGTAAAAACTCTATTATTGTTAAATACATTAATTTAATTAACTAATTATTATTTATTTGTAAAAAATCTTATCAGACATTTCTTTTAAAATAACATTACTTTAAAACTTACTAAAAGAGGCAGGATTGTGATAGCTAGGGCAGTTAAGTCCTAGTGAACAAAGGAAGGGGACAAGCTGTGATGTTGATCCCTGGTATACGCATTGACCTTCGGCTAGAGTATAGAGAGCATCGAACATCTCGAAAAGTCGAGCACTAGGTTGATGAATTGTGCAGATAATTGTACGACCACCACGTGCAAGTGTTTTTAGTAATGAAATACACTGGAAGCAAGACGACGAGTCCAAGCCACTGAAAACAATTTTGAATTATTTTGTTAATTATTTATATTCCATAAATTCATATAAATATATAATTTTTTATCTACTCAATTTCATAATCGATTTTTCTTCAAATATAAAACTAAAATATTTATCGTTAAAATAGCACAAGTTTAATACAGTGATCATAGATTTTGCATCCAATATTCCAAGTTTACCTTAATCGAAGTAGAATTATCTTTATGCATGTTATTACATGTATTTGTCTATCCTCTTTTTTTATTTAAAATTAAATATAAATTAATTTCATGTTTACATATAAAAGAATATAATATTTACTATATATATATATGTATTGTAAAAATATTTAATTAAAGTGTTTATTATTAAAATTTTAATCTTATAAAAAATATTTCAATTTTTCAGTTGTACATATCTTTTATTATTTTTAAAGTTAAGGACATTTCAGTTCACATTCTCGCGTAATAAATACAGAATGATATATTTCTAGTATTTTCTTTTATACTTTTGGTAAAGTATACATTAATTGAATGCCGTATTAAAAATGTCATTAAATTATAAGAAAAAATTAAATTAAAATATCAAGTAGTGATCAGAAAAAGGAAATAAAGAAATCATCGACGACGCGGAGAAACCGGTTCGAATAACTTAAAATTCTCATAAAGTTATATACATTTCTAACTTTGATTTTCAAAAATCATGAAAAATAAAATACTTAGTATATATTAGCAATAACTCCTTGTATTGTTAACTATTACAATTTATATTATTATTTCTCTCATATTGTAACGTACATTAACATAAATCTTAAAACTATATATTAATATACACAACTATGCAAATGCTATATTAATAAGTGTGAACCCGCGACTTATTATAAAAAATGACTTAATAATTTTTAGAACACTATAATATTTGATGAAAACTATTGACAAATTATAATTTTTATAAATATGAACATATTTTTTATAATTTTTTACTTTATACGTATGTATAAAATGTCTTTTATTATATAAGCGTACAATGAATTTCAAGTAAGAGCGAAAATATAATATAATATAATTTATGTTTGTAACTATTAAGTTATATTATTAAAAAACAAGGAAATAGAATTCACTGAAAAGGAGTATTTTATTTTTTGGATTAACTCTTTATTATAATTGTATGAAATAATATTATTCAAGGAAATAAATTCACTTAAAATAATAAAAAAAATTTTAATATATGAAGTTCGCTTTGATCGCTATAAATATGTTATCGATGATTTTAAATGATAAAATTCAATATCAAATTAACTTTTGCATCTATTTATTACACAATTACAATTAAAAAAATTCAATTTATTAAGATGTTCTTTAAGTAGATGGCATAAAACTTGTTGAATAATTAAAAATAGCCTTCATCAGATGCAACTCCATATCTATTCATATTTATACGAAAGTATACAACATATGCCGTCATATTTATGCACGCGCATACATGTGCGTGCTAACATTACTTAAATCTTTTTATGTATTTACGTAAGATTTCTTGAATATGATCTTTATCGATAGTATTCGCGGTCCCAACCACGTACACATCGTAATGATGTCCAGGACGCAACAAAAAATTAATATTTAGCATTGACTATATTTATGAATTGTATATACTTTACAAAGTTGATAATAAAATGTTAAATTACCGATGCAGAGGAAATATTAGGTTGTTAAACATATATGAATCAATATTCTTGTAATTAAATAATTAAATATTTAAAATTTTTATGTGGTTTAATGATAAAATTAAATCAACTTGTATTACATTACTAAAATAAATGAATTACCTTGTAGGCTCATCGAAGAACATGATAGGTGGATTATTGACAAGCTCAAGAGCAATGGATAATCGTTTTTTTTGACCACCGCTGAGATTTGAGGTCATGGTTTTTCGATGTTCCGCAAGGCCAAGTGTCTCAAGAATTTCTTGAATCTATACATGCAAAATAAATAATTCTTCTTAACAATAAAGTAGTATTTTAATTAATGAATTTACTTTTAAATGATATCATAAAATCGAAGTAGAGTAAGCAATATTTGCAACAATAATCAGCTACTTGTTAGTATTTATTAACCATGTAGAGTACTAAAATATTATTCATTGATTGTATATAGATAATTAAAAATTTATTATGCTATTCTTAATGAAACTGCGATCAATCGTTACGTATTACGTATATGAAATATTAAGGAAAAAGGTAGTTTATAAATTAAGTAATAAAAAAACTTGGTAAATAATATCAATGTATATCCTTCACTATTATTGTAATTAATTTGCTATTACTGTAATTTTAATATGTTAAAATTAACATTTTTTCTTTGGGACATGAATAAGAGAAGTTCAAAGTAATATTATATATATAATAAAAAGTAAATTATAGGATGAAATATCTACTATAATTAAAAAAATAATTTCTTTATTAATTTAATTATATTTATTATAAGTAATAAGTAATTTTTCGACAATTATTTTAAATATATGGATTAGAATAAAAAAGATCAATATTAAAAGATATTTTAAAAAAAATATTATTTTAATTATGAACTAATTTAGCATTGAAATAAAAATGTCGATAAATTCAGAAAAAACAAAACAAATTATATAACTCATGAATGAACAATAATTAAAAAATTAAACAGATAATAAAATGAAAATTTTTACTAAGGAATAGTGTTGAAATTTAAGTAAATATCATTTTTTAAATAGTTATTTATTAATTTTACTATCCAATAACGTATTACTGTTTTATACAAATAAAACCAATAAACTATAATAAAATATTGAATAACATAATAAATATATATTGTAATTCGGATTTACATATACATTAGCTTAAAAATAAATAAATACTGAATGAAATTTGGAGGTATGTCATACCACTTCTTCTTTCTCAGCTTTATTTACATGTCTTCCAAGTTTGAGATTTGCAGCGACTTTCATCGCTTCTTGAACAGTCAAATTACCGTGGAGTTGATTATCTTGCATGATATAGCAAGAGAGTTTTCTAAAGGCACTTAAATTCCTTTCGTGTCCATTCATTGTGATGCTTCCTTCCATTCCAGTAGTTCTATAAATGGTTAATGTTATTAAACTCATCGATTTTCATATTTTTATTTAGTTTATTTATTTAATATAAGGTATTGAAACTTATGAATAACATGTAAATATAATAAAAAATAATAACAATGATAATTAACTTTTTTTTAATCCATTCTTCGTCTTATAAAATTTTAATTAAAAGCTGCAACCAAAAAAACTTTTTGGATGTATATTCTTTTAGATTACAGAATATTCAAAACATTAAAAATGATATCTATTTTATTTATGTTAATAAATTTATGTTGATTAATTATAATAAAATTTATTAAATACAAGGTATATACAAATCGATGTTAAATTTTTCAATTAAATTATAGCGTAGCCAAAATTTTAATATGAACATTCTTATAAAATATTATATGAAATTATGTCTTTGAATTTCATTAACAGAAATTGAAAATTGTTCTGATAAAATTTAAAAAAATAAGTTGAACATTAAATATTTATACTATTCATCATTTTCTATTAACTGATTGTTATGTTTAACACACCTAACGTTATATATTGTCAATGTTACAACAATTTTGTACCTATAATCACAGTTGATTAAAAATAAAACATTTTAATAATAAATTTACTTTTTCTTTTTAAATTCGTTAAAATATTTTAAATATATATATATATATATATATATATATATATATATTATATACGTATCGTTTTGTTAATTTATTATTAAATTAGCAACTCTAATAAGTTTTTGCTATAATATGAACAATGCCCAAACTTAACTAGTTGTTCGCATTAATTTGATCATAAAAGCATTCTTATTTATTGAAATTCAATTCTGGTGCTCTAATAATATATTATTAAATTTCAATTCAAATTAAAGCCGCAATTTACTTTAAAAATATATATTTAGCTAAAATGACATATAAAAACTTATTTCATAATAGATAACTTTAACCTGAAAAAGGTGAAAAAAGAAAAAAATTACTTCATATATTGATATTAAATACTTTTTGTAGTAAATTTTTCAGTTTTTTGAATAAAATGAATGTTTTTAACAGCAAAGATAATGTTTCGCTATAGTATAAAATAGTAAGAAAATTATCTGATTTTTAATTTATTCTAAAATATTGCTGAAAATAGATACAAATAGAGAGCTAATTTATAATTAGATTTTTTTAATTAAGAATTGTAACGTTAATAAAATTTAATAACGAATTGAAAATATTGTATTATAGTATAAATTTCGCAATAACAAAAGAAAACACCGGTGTGATACAGTTAATTGTTTTTTATATATACATTAGGTATAAATGTGTACATTGGTTCTTGGCAATAAATAAAATTATAAAAACTATAACTAAAAAGTAAATATAAATAGACAATTTGAAGAACGTATCCATTTTCAAAATTACTTTATTTTAAAAGATATAATGAGATGCACACCGAGAAAGAGACAAGAATGAACGAGAGATAATGAGGGAGTGAGAAGAAAGAGGGAGGGTGGTACGAATAAAGAAAGACTGATACATTAAGTGCCTTGACATCAAATTGACCCTGGCATAATGAAACGTAATTATTAATGTTAATGTTGTCATAAAATCTGGAGTATTCAATTTAAATAAAAAGTTTAACTAAAATCAAGTGTTTTTTCAAAATTGAAATTGACAAAAATTAATTAGTATATGTATATACATATAAAAAGTTTCTGAAATAAATGTTAACTCTTACTTTTTTAATTGTTGTTAAAACTTTGAAAAATGTTTACCATCTAATATTTATGATACATTAGTGTTAACTTTCAATTCCAACTTATATGCAATTTATTAATATTAATATTAATGAAATATTAATCATTTTATAAAAAATAGATTTTCTGAGTTGCAAATTTAGATATTAGTTGGTAACATAAAGATTTATAAAAAAAAAGAAGACAAGACAAAAGTAAATAAAAGAAAATAGAAAATAAAAATATAATAACCAATAATTGAAATTTAGTTATACAAGACATTAATCTAATTATTAAGATTTTTGCTAAGATATATTAAATAATTGTAACAAAAACAGTTGAAATGAATTTGAAACATAAAGGAAATTAAAAAATTTGAGTATTTTTTATAATTACTCACTCTTACAGTGAATAAATTATGAAAAAATTTATGAACCAATTCATTTAAAATATTAAACAATATTATGAGATGTAAAATTGCACATATATAAAATAAGTCTTGCAAAAGTAGGAAAATAGAAAAATAAGTCGTTCTTATTTCTAACAAAATTATGACTACATTAAAATAATAATTTCTTGAATACTATAACGACATTTTATGAATATTTTCCTCTTTATACAAAATGTCATGAAATATTTCCCACTTTTTTTAACTTTTTATATGAAACTGTACTATTTATATAATTTTTTCCCTCGAAATTAAATAAAAACATTTCTATTTTTATTACATGTAGCTCAAAAAAATATTATGATATAGTCTGCATAAAAAATTCAATCAAAAGCAAATTCAATTTTTTTTATAACCTGCAAATGCTATTTAAAATAAAAATTGTGAAAATTTTTTTGTATATATTAATAATATAAATAATAAATATCTACTACAAATTTATATTTTTATTGTTTTAACAATGGAAAATCTCGAACTTTAATTTATATGCAACTTGATATTTACTATTCAAATTGCGTAATAAAAAAACTGAATAATATAACATAGATAGGATATAAACAATTACCTAATTTTGCGAAATTATGAAAATAAATTGAAGACAAGTAAAGTTTTTAAAGAGATATCATTGAATAATTTAATATTAAAAAAATAATATTATAACATACATTATAATATACTTATGTTACAAGTATATAGGACAAAGTATGTCAGGTTTTTACTATGAAAAGCTGCAATAATGTTTACCAATGGAATCATCTGTAATTAAATGTGATATTCAATTTTGTTTTCGAAAAAATAATTATTGAAATCAGTTAAAGAGAAAGGCAGGCCTCATCGTTCACAAAAAAGTGAAATTACTTTTAACTTTCTAAAAATTTGTTTGCAAATATAAAAAAATTTTACTAGTATTTCCTAGGAGTTACATTGTAAAATTTATTCAGAATAATCTGTTAAACAAATATTTTGAAAAATTATAAATAAAACTATACTCATTAATCAATTTAATATGAAATAATTTTTAAATGAGTTCATAAATGTAACAAAGTACTGTGTTATATAAATTCATAAACTAAAAGTTACTGACATTAAATATTTTCATGAATCTTTTCAGATAATATTGAATTATTACAGTTATCTATTATAGAATGAAAATGTATATACATTTTAAATATATTCAATTTATCCATTTTTTAATGTATCAATAGATTATTGTTAAATAATAATATATTATCCCTTAATAAAATATTACAATTAATGTATTCAAACATTAAATAAAGTTCAAAATATAATATAAAATGAATTATAAAGTGTATGATTATAAATTACATGAAAAATTGTAATTGCAATTTTCATTATACTTCGTTTGTATAGTTTTATTTCATAGTTTGAAAAGAAAGATAAAACATTTAAATTTTTCTGTAATTGCATGATTTTTTTTATAATTAAATTAAAACATTAGTAAGATTTACTTATGAGATAAAAAAAAAACTAATATTATGAAAGTAGTATAATTTTTCGTATTTTATATAAATCCATTTTATTTATCCACTATTTACCTAAGTTTAATTATTATAGTTTAAGAAGTATATTATTCTTAATTTTTTCTATCATTCAAGAATATAATCAATTTAGTCATTTTTCATATTTTCAAATATATCATATTGATTATTCAAACCTTTCTATTTAAATGATTAATTTATTATTTAATTTATTTAATGAAAAAAATTCAAATATTACATAATTTAAAAATATATGTATACATCAAATAAAATAACTTTTTAAAACCAAGTTTCATATCTGCTATACATCGCAAATTAATATGAATTCTATAAATTTATCACCACGGCACTGTTAGATAAGGCGGACCCGTTCTACTGACACAAATATCACTCATTCACCGTAAAAGTTATCAAAGAAAAGAGAATAAAATTAGAATTTTCAATGTTTTGCTATTCAAGAAAGTTGCAATCAATATAGATATTTCTTAAGTATCAAAAAATAAATTGTTTACTTACTTATATCCTGTGAGGATGTTGAGCAAAGTTGATTTTCCAGCACCTGACGGTCCCATAATAGCGGTCAACTCGCCAGATCTCAATCGCCCACTTACAGATTTAAGGATTGTTTTAACATCTGTAATAAGAATTTTAATTTCTTTTTTTTAGCAAATACAGCTACTATTATTTAAATATTTAACTATATGTTTATATTTAATTATTAATTAAACGATTACATCTGTTATTTGAAGTTTAATTTATAAATTATGATTCTATTAATTTTTAAATTCTAAGAGTAAATAATAAACTTTCGAACAAATTACTTAAAAGTTTAGAAAATATTTATATAATTATAAGAACTAATAATAGAATACATTTTAATAATATCATTCAATAATAATTACAGCGGATACTCCCATGTTGTTACATTTTTAATTCATTCAAGACATGGTTATATAATATATAGGTGTATGCTCAATCACTTATTAACTAATTATAGATCTTATTTTGATAAAATAAGCGTTATATTACAATATTAAATATTATAAAATATGATATCACTCCAATAAATTGAATAATTTATAATTAAAAACAAAAATTTTAGAATTCTGTAGAATATCATTTAAAATCAATCAACAAGAGGAATCTTTGTATTTATTACAAGGCTTTTATTGTACACAAGTACATTATCACATGTTCAAAGTATTTTTAATTATTAATTTCGTCTTTTCGAAACTGCTATTTCTTAAGCATCCGCAATAAAACATCCAATAAGTGTGCATTAACTAATTAAAAATTTAAATATGAATTTTCAAATTCAACTTACTATTAGAATAGAGATAGGTTTTTACGATTTATCTAAATATTTATTTTTTATTTAGATAATAATTTAAGAATCTTATTTTTAAAAATCGTATAAATATAAAATATTAAAAATTTTTTTTTTAATTTTAATTGGTATATATTATCTCTTAATATCAATTATATCGTTAAGTTATTTATTTTAGAGAGTTATGAGTCTATGCAAAGTTTAAGTTTAAAGTATAATAATTATTTTTTATTATTTAATCATTAATATTATATTTTAATAATTTTTTATTAGATCGCTATGCTTTTACTACATATGTATTACGTACCAAACAATATGTGTCAAATAACATAATAAAACATTAATTTTTACAATGTGTATTTTCTATACGTGCATTTTCAAAAACATTTTTTTATCAAAATTATTCAAAAGGTCAAATTTTTCGTACTAAATTCTATATTGTAAGTTTCTTTACAATTACTTATTAGAAATAATAAAGAAAAGCGAGCTTGTATTCTTTTTATTGTAAACATGATTACGATTTATTTTTTCAATAAGTTTTAATAAATAGAATTAATGATTATCGAATAAATTAAATAATATATAGAATAACAAAAGTTTTAGTAGATGATCAATTGGTATTCCTATTACATTTGTTGACCAAATAATGCCTATATAACTCAAAACAGTTGTACATTAGTCATTAGTCACGTGCGACAGACCTCATCTAATCTGACATATCTACGTAGATAATTAGATCCGTCGGTAAAATAGAATAGCTTAGACTTCATAGGAGCTTGTCCTATAGAAGAAAGTCATTAAAATAGTAGCTTAATTAATTTGAGTTTAAAAGATGTTAATAGATATTATTTGAATAAAAATTTGTTAAACTATTTATAATATGTTTAAATAATTTTAAATACTAAAGCGTTATATTAAAAAAATTCCTTTTCTAAATTTTTAAATTATAGTATAATACATAAATATATATTGTATATTTATTTATTCTGTTTCGTAAAGTTAAATATAATTTAAACTTGATACTTTTATATCGATAATAATTTCACGCTTGAGTAGCATTTATTAAAACAAAGTTTCATTTTATGTACATCCAATTTAAAAAGTATAAAGATCATAGTTCAAAGTCTAAATTGTAAAAACATTAATAGATATATTCATGATTTATTTAGAAGTTATTTATTTAGTAGATATATTAATTTAGTAATATTAATTGAGTATTAATTTAGAATTTATATTAATTTAGTAATCTAATAGAAAAAAGCTTTGACGTACTATTAACGATAATTATCATTTACTTAGTAAAGCACAAATAATAATTTTAATATAAAGTAATAATAAAAATATAAAACGGGAGAAAAAGATTTTAATAAATAGGGTAAGTATACAGAGAAAAGAAAGAATGAAAGAGAGATACTGATATAAAATAATATAATATATATAATTAAGAGGTTGATTAAAAAGCATATGATTCATGCATTTATATATGGATAAGTATTCATAATGATCTGGGAACTTTGTACGAAACATGATTATTCTCAGAAACTTAAGATAGAAAATTAGACTTCCTAGAATACATACAAAATTGTTTTATATTACATTAATAATATAAATATTTCACAAATGAGGTAACGAATGGTGCAATTATATATTATTGATGTATAATAATTATTAATCATAATATTATAAGTTATTATTTATACAATAGATTTATAAAAAGAATGATAACATATTGTTGAACATTGATGTTTTAGAAGTTTTGCTTAGTATTTTACAAACAAAGACACTGCACTCATTTATCTATACATTAAATTATGCTCTTTCTGTTTCATTTTCTCTCTCGCTCTCTGACGACCCTCTCTCTCTCTCTATATATCTGCATATTTTTCTTGTGGCAGATACGAATGTGTATGTCTAGAGATGTGTATAATTTAATTATTCTTTAAGCAAGATAATTAAAGGTAATTCAAAAAAGTTCAAAATAATTTTCAAGACATATTAATTAATAGACAAAAATGAAGAAACATTTTATTAGAAATTTAATTAAAATAATTTATAAGCAAATAAGCTAATCCAAAAATAAAATTTTATAATTTAAAATTTGAAAAGTACAATTTTTTAATACGTATCATTCTAAAGATTGTATAAATCACTTATTTTCAAATTATTATATAAAATTAAATATAGTACTATTTTAAATATGCCGATAAAAATATACGAAATTTTTATTAATAATTTTCATTAAGTTTTAAAAATAATAAACTATTATTATTAAGTACCGAAAAATGATATTTAAAAAATGCATTGCTTTTTGTAGCTAGTGATAACAATAAGATTTCGATAATATAATTATTTATTTTAAAATACATTTTACATATTATGCGAGAGTACAATTTTCAATAATCGTTGACACTTTAAAATTCGTTTTTTCTTTCATTGTCTTATCGGAGTTTTAATGTAATATATCAGGCAAAGTGATTGCCACTATTTAAAAAATGTATTCATGCTCCGTCCTTACATTATTTGTTATTCTTCATGATATTAAAAGATTAAAAAACGTGATAAAATGCACGTGCACGACGAAACTCAACTTAAATACTACATAGTAAATTAGTTACTTTTTGTACACTGATGAAATTTAAAGGTTTCTAAACAGCTAAATTATTTCACATATTAATTTTGTTATTTATGTATTGAAATAAATTTGAAAGTTGATTAAACTTATCGTATAAATTTTATAAATCATAAGTCATACATTAAACAATATATGAAAACAATATGAATCAACCATTTTTAAATTGTTACTAAATATGATACTTAATTTAAAAAAAAACAGTAACTTAGAAGAAACGTCGATTTCCAAGAAATAATTCTATTTTTATGGTAATTCGTTGAATTACTAATTTAGTAAATTCATGATTACTATTATGTTTATGTATAAATAATTGCGAGAATTTGTAATTTAACTGAAGCTTCTGAAATATATTAAAATATATTGAATTTCTTAAAAAAAAAATTAAATTACACCTTTCATTATATTATATCTGTATAAAGAACATTTTCTTATAATAGTAACAAATAGCAGTACTTTATTTAAAATTCGAACTCTGAAGTTAATTAAGATTAGAATACCAAATTGTGTACATTGATATAAAATACTTGAATTGCTTTTCTGTTCTTTTATTTTTAGTACATAATATATTTACATTCAAACACTTTCTATGTTATGTTATTTTTTGATACTTTTATATACAAGAACACATTGATAATACATATTTATAGATTTCATTATTATATTTTTTAGTATATTCTGGTTTTAATAATTTTCTAGAAATAAAAAATGTTGAATTAATTTAAATAATGCATGTATAAAAATGGTAATTTAAAAATGACAAATTAAAAAAATTATAAGATTTATTTGAAATTAAGTCACCGTAATCTAAATAAAAAGCTTACAAAAAATCAAAATTATATATCATTACATAATTATAATTTATATTGAATTTTATAGTAATTTTTTGTGTAATATTTAAAAATATTTGCTATTCTTTATTATTTATAACGAAAATACAAATTGAATTACATTGCTTGGCAGTAAATGTGTTTAAAAATGAAAGAAAAACTTTGGATTATTATTATAAACTCTAATCAAATGTATGTATAGAAATATTAAAATTTTAAATATTAATCAAATATAATATAATATCAAATTGTATGAATTTTTCAATAATTTAAAATGATATTAAAGTTATTTTATTTTTTTGGTAGTTAAAATATTTTTTAAATCAATTTGATCAAATAATCTTATCATATTAATAAGATATTTTTCCTTCTAAATTATTTATCTTGTTATTTTCCATTATAAATTGATAATTACATAGAAATGCATACATATATTACATTTATATTTTCAAATATATATTTTTAATATTTTTTGAATATTAAATTCAATATTTTTAATACACTGAATTTATTATTTTTGTTGATTATAAGAAACAATTCTATTCGTATTTTAAAATATTATTGTTACATGCGATTAGTAGTAAACATATATTTAATTACATACATACATATATATCGACCGCATGTAATTGAATATATTTTAAAACATTATGTATATGTATTTATTGATATCAACTTTATTATAAGTTAACAAAACAAATTATAAAAAAACACATAAGTTGTTACGAATTCAAAAAACAGTTAAATATTTTAAAAGGTAACAAAACAAGAAAACATAATCTAAACGTATTTATATTTCATTGATAAATCATATATAAAATAAATATGACCGCATTTAAACTTATATGTTACAATATTTAATATTATTGATTTCTAAAGTATGTTCTGGTTATACAACAAATAGTCTATCATTAAGCATACACGTAAGAAAATTTTTATTCAAATTCTGCCATAGAATATGTGATTTATATAGTTATAATGAACAAACTTACAATTTTGTCATACAATTTTATTATCTATACATTTGTACAATGAAAATCTGTTAATTCATTATTCACAAAAAACGAAACAACCATCAAATTTACTACTGCTTGCGCCTATTTAAAATTACGTATGATAGGATGTTATGCAAATAATAAATGTTCATAAAGATTAAAAATTGAAAATGCAACTGCTATTTATTCTTTAGTATTTCGTAACTTAAATAGTATACTATCTGCTTATGTGATTATTTTGAAACGTGTGTTCTTATAAAGTTACAGATTTTCAATAAAATAAAATAAATAATTCTTGAAACAACGATTTTTATTTAATGAATATAAGCGTATATAATTTTTAATTTAAAATGAAAATTTAAAAATAATTTATAACGCATGGATTTATAGGATCTAGAGAAAATTAAACTAATAATAGTGCATAACTATTGCATAATAATTGCATTTATAATTTATATTTTAAAATATTAGGAATATAATAAACATGCTTTATTAAAAAAGATATTTTCTTATTGTCTTATGTATAACTACTGATAATTTTCATCCATAATAAAATAATATTTATAGTTTTAAAGAAATATTTGGTTCATTTTTTATTTTTTTTTGTGCTCAATCATAAAATAATTAATTTTCATGTAAAATTAATAAAATATTTGATAATTATTCAACGTTATAATATTTTAATTTCTGTATGATAATGATTCTAGTTATTCTAACAAATTTAACGATTTTATGTATCCTATACCATTTAAATGTTAGTGAATTATTATTCATTATTATAATTATTATTCATTATTATAATTATTATTCATTATTATAATTATTATTATTATTCATGCTGTTATTCGATCTTTTCATTATATAAGATATTTAACATTAAATGTCTTTGAAAATTCATCAATCTCTTAATAAAACAATAGTTCAATCGTGTAAATCGTAAATTTATTAATTGCTTAAATTATATGCTTTAATCAATAGTTTTGTTTTTATCACAAATAGACATACTATGTATCTTTGATAGTAATTATAGGAGTGCTTTGGTATTAAGTATCAAATTATCTTCTTTATTTTATTCAATATTTTTACATTATTAATCAAAAATATTTATTTAGTTAAAGCATATTTAAATTCTCCCAATATTAAAAGTCTCAAACACATGAGATACCTTAATGTATTTTAAAAACAATTAAAATTGATTAGACCTAAATTGTTGGTTGTGACAAAAGAATTATATTATATAATTATATATAATATGTAGCTTTATTAAATTACATTTTCAGTCTATCGCCAATGAATCAGAAATTCCGTAATTTATAAAAGATAATAAAGAAATTATTATTTTCAATTTTCATAATTATTAAATAATAATATTTACTAATTATAAAAATATTCTAGTCAAAAATAATTAGAACGTTTGAATTAAATATCAAATATTAGAGCAAATCAACATAGCAATTAATTCAAATTAATTTATTCTATTCAATAAGATATCTCGATTATTTTAAATGTAGTACTTTCAATGTGTAGGATATTCACCTATACTTTTATAGAAAGTGTGTTAAAATCATTAGATTAATAAATAGTATGCTATTTTTTTTTATTAAATATATAATACGATATCTTGTGTACAATCCATATTTCTATGTGAAGCAAATTTAATTAATCTTAAAATTTATAAAAATATTTTTTCAGAAATTTTGTTTAATTATACATTTCGTTTTGTTTATTATTTTTGTTTCTTTTTGTAACACCTAATATATATTACATTATTTTATTTGAAGAATTGTGTTTTAAAAACTTCCAATTTGAATATTATAACATTCGCCTTTTTAATTTATATTTGTAAGATTAGTGTTATTACAGGATAATATTCTTTATTTATTATTTTTATGCTGTAAGTGACAAATTTCATATAATGTTAATATGTATGTACTCACTACTTTTTCGGCCCTCTCGTACTTTATAAGTCAAATCAGAAAATGCTAGATCAACTGGTGGTCTCTTCGGCAAATGCGTGATAGTTTTTGGCTTAGCAGGAACAATTTGCAGACGAACGGCCGAATTTTTTCTAGATTGTAATAAAATTCCATTGCTATCATCCTCGTGGGAACTGTTTCCTTCTAGCTTCATTGTAAATAATTAGCACCGTAAGTTTTTCAATATCAAATTTCGTTGCTTTTCTGTGATGTACGATTGTAGTATATTGAAGATTCTCTTCTTACTTTAATTTTATATGTATTTTATCTTCTGAAAAATTACAGCATTTGCCTGTAAAATTGATATTTTGAATATTTTTAATCATAGAATAGCCAATTAATTTATTTATCTTAAAATTTATCATAAATTAAATAACATACAATTTTATTTTATACAAAAAAAAAAGAAGTTAGGAATATCTATTTTTATTATATCGAGACACTACAGTATATAAATATTACAATAATATATTGCATTAATATGAATGATTAAAAATGCATATACAGAACTAGTTTTGGTGTTTCTATAATATTAATTAAAAACACTATTTATTGAGAATATCAAATAATTACTTGGTATCAGGAAATTATATTTTTTTAAAAATTACATTTATAACATTTGAAAAAGAATTTTATTCTGGTTGCTTTGTTGATATAAGAATAACAGATAAATACTATTTAACGTATGATAAGATTGAAAGAACGTGAGACTTATTCTTTGCAAATAAATTAATTGTGCGATAATCTTTCTATCTATATATGTAGATTACATTCACAAAATAACGCCAAATTGTGTAAATAAAATAAAATTACAAATCAATAACGAATTGAAAGGATTATCCCAAAACAATGTTTTAAATTTTCTTTCCCTTGCATTATTTAATTAGTAATCAAAACTTTGATTTCGTAATATGAAAAAATTGTATAAGAATTTTCATACTTTTTAAAAAAATTATTGAATGAAACATATTCAATAACTTAATTAAATATATATAATTAATTTTAATTATTTAAAAAAAAAAATTGTTATTAGATAATAGCTTTTAAGAAATAAAATAAGTATACAAGTATTTATTAATTGATAATTAAACGTATATACTTAAAGCAATTACGTTATAAATATAATAAATTAAATGATAAGTTAAAGATGCTAAGTGTATATAATATCTATTGGATTAATTTATTTAAAATTCATTAAATTTGTTGCATCATTTTTTTACCGTTGATTTTCGTTTTTCAGGAATTCAATCATTTTCGTTATTTTAATAATATAACAAAACAATATAATCTCCATCGATAACGACAATTAAATTAAAATTAGCATATTTTTTACCAATTTATTAATGCATAATTAGCACAAATGATGGTATTGTGAGGATAATTATTATATATTCTTGATGAATTGAATATAATTCTGAAATTAAAATTATAATCAAAATTTTGTCTTTTGTCTTCCTCGAAAACAAAATTTTAAATTTATATATTAACTTTTTTATTTTGTATTTGTTAAAGCAATTTATATTTATTTAAATAATCTCAGAAATTCAATCAAACCATTTAATAATATGACGCGCACTCGTTGAACTTTAACTTACACTTTAATGTCGTATATATTCTCATCGCGAAAAAATCATCGATAGCATTATTGCAATGTCATTCTAATATTATTCATCATTTTAGCTAATCTAGCTTTACATAATCAGTACTTGAAACAACTTAACTTTCTTCAGTAGCTTACCAATAAATAACTTCTCACCTCTTTTTAATGTTCAAACCTATAGTTTATCATAAATTACTTGAGCACCATACTTATCGCACGCGTCGCATTGATCGTATTTGAATCATCGACGTATCGCGTGTGATCGAATTCCCGAACAATGACCGACAACTGTGTTGTCGACTATTCAATTCGTCCTCCAAACCGTATGGTTTGAGAACAGCTATAGCAGCGATACTCACGATTCCGCGATTCAAGACGGACTGAGTGCTTTGCTTGGAAAAGGCCAGCAACTGCAGATACAACCTACGACTACGATTAACGAATGTTGTGACAAAGACATCATCGGTCGTCACCGTTGACCGTCAGCGGAGGCGGCTTCTCTTTCGTACCATTCGCTTTTTCTTTGGTGCATCATCCAGCGCATATGCGCGCATGCGTTAATGGTGGGGAGATGCGTGAACGAGTTTCATTGTTGCATCTTTGTTGTTTTTTTACTATTTTTTTTATGTAGTATTTTGTTTGGTAATTGCACGCGCCATCCATACTACTGATGATTTTAGTTTCCTTTATTTGAATGTCTTTCCTGTTATCTAAGCATTCTGACTTTGATGACAAAACGAAGGGATATTATTATTCTCCAAAGTTGCAATCGAATAATTACGCAAGATTTTTTCTCATCATTAATTACTTATGTACAATATACGATAGTCAGTCTGGCTACTTCTATTTTATTTTACACTTTAAATATAATTTGCTTATAATTGTGTAATATAAAGATTTTTAAGATTTTATTTAGTTTTATGCGTATTTTATGAAAATTGGCTTATAATGTTTACGAGTGATTTTTAATGATTTCATGTTATAATTAATGATTTCATTATCAGTTCGACTGAAGCCAAGTAGTAATACTTTTTACATTAGTCAATGAAGAATTATTCATTACAATTAATTTTTTAATTTTTTCTTTAATCAGTACTGTTTTCCATTTATATCCAAAACATTTAAACTAGTTATTTTTCAATATCGATAGGTTTAACAGTGGTTTCTTATAAATTTTGTATAGCATCTTAGTATGTATTAATAAAATAATATTTTAATTTTTCAATATATTATTTTATGCTACTTCAATAAATTGTTGTAACTTCCATAAATTTTTACACGTTACAATAGTTATCTATTCACCTTAAGCATTATTTTATTTTAATATAATTTACTTAGGATATATCTCATTCTCTCTTTTTTTAAACATTGAAGTTTATATTGATAATAAATAAGTATATATATATTATATATTATCGTTCAATTATCTATAAATGATTATTTTTATAATTATATGATATATAATTATGATATTTATTATAATTATATAAATTAATTTTAATATATCTGGAATAATATACATGAAAGTGAATAAAAATGATAAAATACTTAAAGTGATTAAATATTTATATAATAATAAACCAATATGAAAATTATTCGTATTATAACTACCGAAAGAATAATGTTATAATCAGCTCATTGTATTACAATATTTACTGAAATAGTTTCCTATTGGAAATAATTATATTTTTTTGGTATTAGACCTAGAAATGCGATACGTGAAAATTTGATTATGTGTGAAGTTTAAAAATTACAAAACCTTTTTAAAAAATATATGAATCTAAAACAACAAATAGGTATTAGAAGGTTTAATAGTACATACTTCATGATCATGTATTTATTGAGTGACTCTATTAATTACCTATTGCAAAACTATAATTAAAATAAAAAATTTGAATACAGATTGAGTTGTTTTCTGATCTGTCGCTGATAAGTTAAAAACCAAATCGATTGAAAGAAAAACTAATACAAAAACAGTTTTTGTAATCAGTGATGAAATAAAACATTTAACTTACCGATGTTCTGGTATAAACAAAAATTTATATGCATAAATGCTATAAAATCACGATTTTAAGCAGATTTTTATCAAAATTGTTTCATAAAATTATAATTTTCATTATAATTTATAAAACTTATTTTATACACAAAATATATGGATAGACCTGTTATTATTTAATGGAATTATTTAACATATTTATATTAATAAAATTATTTTTCGTCAGTATTGATTTTAAAAGAATTGTTTTACAAATCCCTAATGAAATAATATTTAAAAATAACAACAGATTTGAAAATAAAATTTAAAATCATTACGAGAACTCGTACATAAATGAACTTAACGTGTTCATAAATGTTTAAGAACAATTGAAAAAGTTAGTTATTTGATTTAATATTTATTAATACTTTATTCCATTACATAAATTGAAATAAATTTTTATATATTTTTATTCCAAAATACAAATGATTTTAATATAATAACTGATTTCGTTTATAATTTAATTGTATAACAACAACAACTACGACGACGACGACAATAATAATAATTAATATAATTATAACTACTTTTATATGAAGTATTAAACATTTTAAGTCTTATGATTTTAAATTCAAGATATTTGAAAAATCACTTACAGAAAATAAGAATCCTATACGTAATATTTCTATTTTACAGATAATAGTTTATTATCTATGATATATCAATTTAAAGTTTTATACACTATTTTTAAAGCAATTAAGCTACACTGCACTCTTCTAACATTCATGGAATAATTAGTATTAAATAGAATAATTTTTAGTTAATAAAATTATTTTGTCAATATATTCCAAGTTTGTTTCACATTTGAATGAAAGTATATTTAAATTTCAATAATTAAATTACTTATGTGCTTTAGATTAAAGAATATTTAATAGTATGTTAAAAAATATAATGAATTACTTCTATAAATTTAATTAAGATAAAATATCAAATATACTAAATTTATTAAAAATTTGAAATACATTCGAAAGTGCTAAAGGAATATAGTCTGTTAAATATAATGTCACATAATTTTATTAAAATATTTTATCAAAGAAAAATGAATTAAACCATCGAAACACCATATAAAAGTAATTATCTTACATGTATTTATGTACTTTTGCAAAGAAGGAACCTTCGACACTATATCAATTTATTTTGAAGTTCGATTAAAAATTTGAAACTCAACGAAGTTATTATAATATCTAAAATTTCTTTTTATATTAATTTCGTTGAAAGCATTAAATTAATTAAATGTGAATGTCAATATTAATATAAAACAAAATTATTTATATCATTAAAAATTAAAATCTTGTTTATTAAATACATGTTTTTATTAGAGTGAAGAAGTTTTTGAAAAAAAGTCGTTGAAATAAAAATATGATTTTAAATATTACATTTATTTTTAAAAATTATTAATATTTTCATATATATTTTTATTATGCTAATAATTCAACTGGTTTATGAAATTAATATTTAAATCTCTTCTATATTTATGCATAATAATTTTAATTATTATCAGGTTGAAACTTTTTATAATAACAATTAAAGAAAATATTATTTATAGAAATAAAACAAATAAGAAATAGAAGCTTAAACAATAAATCTTACCCGTTCTCAATCAGGATTATTGGTTCACTGTATAAATCGGCCTTCTGAATAATGGTCATGATTTTACAATCTCTTCGCTTAAAAAAGCAGAATTACATTTCGATTATATTTATTTTTTGTATTTGATAAAGGTTAGAATTTGTAAAATATTTAAAAATTAAGAAGTAATTATTCATATTTAACATTTATGGATAATGTATAAAACAATAATGGTTTTTGATTAATTTTTGTTAAAATATCAAAGTAACTATAATAGTTGGATAAAAAAATATGATATATTGCTTTGAAAACAACTGACTAATAACATTATGTAATACACAATATAAATACTATTGGAAAAATTATATTGCATTCAAAATAAATTGTTAAATTATAAATATAGTCAACTATTCTATTCAATCACAATAAAATTTAATTATAAATTAGCATACATTTAACATATTATATTGATTAAAGCTAATATATCCTAAGAAAATGCATACGATTTCAAAAAATTTCAATTTCACAGCTATAAAATGTTTAACTGATATTTATAATTTATTATATATGTTGAAAAATGAAAGTAATAAGTAATGAAATAATTAATAAAATATTAATAAAAGTATTAATAAAAAAAAACTAATAATTAATAATTAAGTAAAAATCATAATTTTATGTATGATGCAATTAAAGATCTAAAACATGGATGAAAGAGATTTAAAATATTTAATGTTTTCTAGATTGAAATATGAATCGAAGATTTTTCATAAGAACAAATCTCTTTATTCTTTTCACCCTACACTAAAAATGTATATAAAGAAGTATCTTTATTATATTGTTTTTATTAATTATTGAAGACAATGAAATAGAAAATGTTACCTTGTAATAAGGTAATTATTTTTAAATTATTTATTTTACTATAATTATTTTCTTAAAGTTAAGAATTAAAACAGTTATATTTCCTTTCGTTAAATATTAAATAAACGAAAATGCTTGTCAAAGCTGAACAAAAGAAATTTATTTGGCAATAATATATTATTCATATAATATTTTAATTTCAAAATATTTCTAATATTTTAAGAAGCTAAGTCTTTTTATTGTATCTAATTATAATATAGTTAAGAAATTATAATATACTATTCTTTTAAGAAATATAGTGATTAAAAATGTTTTAGCATAAAAAGTTTTATAATAAACATAATTTGATAATAAATAATGTTTATTGGGAAATAATTTTAGGACATTTAAGAACATTCAAATGAAAGTAATACT
The DNA here is from genome assembly GCF_000503995.2 of Ceratosolen solmsi marchali. Classification (NCBI taxonomy): domain Eukaryota; kingdom Metazoa; phylum Arthropoda; class Insecta; order Hymenoptera; family Agaonidae; genus Ceratosolen; species Ceratosolen solmsi. Next base: position 2,852,326 of record NW_011948434.1, read on the forward strand.
AAGAAACTAAAATTTAAATTGATAAATAATTACAAATTATGAGACATATATTTGTCTGTAATAAATTAAAGAGGGATAAAACAAAAAATTATATTAAATATTACTATAAAATTATCCTTACATATCATAATTCGAAGTGTTAAGAAATTTTTAAAATCGCAATTTATCGTATGTTTGAAAATTACTTGTGTATTTGAATGAAAATTTATTTCATAAAATATTGTATGCAATTGTATATTGCATGTAACTATGCATAAACATAAATAGTAATATTAATAAACACATACCAGTAAAACACAAAGGCTTTAAGTTGTGAAGATTGATACAGATTGTTAATTCTATTGCAGTTTTTATAAATTATGTAACTTTTCTATGTCAGTATAACATTAATACAATAATAGGCGATTTTCTTTATTAAGATTTTAATATAAATTATTCACTTTATGATTTATTAAAGAATGAAGAAAGAATCAATATTTCTTAGAAATAACGTAATTTTTCTTTTAAATTTTCTTTCCATAAATTCATTTAATATTAATTAATTTCAGGAATTCTTTAATTAAAAAATTAATATTTAAAAAATTAAAATATGTATTTAAATCTTTAAAATATAATTGTATAGTAACGTAAAATAAATTAAATTAGAATCATTAATCTTTAAAATAATAAAAAATTAATAAATCAAAATTGTGGAATTAAAAAAAAATATTCTATACATTTTTCATAAATTCTCCATAATCAGAATAATTGATGAATATTTACAAAAAATAAATAGTATGAATATAATATTAAATTTATACCTTTTATTTATTAATTTATTAAAAAAATTAATTTTTTTAATTTTAATAAAGATTACTTTATTTGTAATGGTAAATATTTATCAAAATTATATCAATAAAAATTGGAATTATATCATATTTTAGCTAATTAATTAATAAAAATTTGTTTTTAAATTTATTAAATTTCTGATATATAAATATGTAACATAAAATTGCAAAATAAAAATATTAAAGTATGAAAATACAAAAATCAACTATTTACATAAGACCTAAAAATTAACACATACTTTTTATCGTTCTATTATAAAATTTAATTTATAAAAAAATTACAATATTATAATTTAGAAAATATATTTCTAATAGTGATCATAAATTATGAAAATTTTAAATATAGCTGATGACAATTAATACAAAAATATGTTGTCTAAAGATTTATAATATCTAAGACTTATACACTATAGTTATGGATACTATATTTGTTTAAACTTACTCATGAATAATAGAATAATAAAAAATTTATAAATTCAGAATCATAATGGACAGCTGGCGTTGCAAATACAGAGGAAATAAAATAAGTTGTTTCCTTGAGTACAATGTTTTATCTTTTCACGGCACAACTGCAACAATTCTCAAAATTCTGCAATTCGATTGGTTGTTGACTTTTGATAAAAAAAAAACTATGAAAAGTTTCTTTTAACCTCCTCTCTTTCTTTATGTTTGAACAAATGTTTGCACAAGAACATATGTTAATTCTAATCGAACCTTCACCTTTTATCAAGTACACACGCAAATTTCATTTTGCAGTTATATGAAAAAACATTTTTAGTTAATTATTATAAAAATAATACAAGGACTAATCTATACTCTACTGTTATGTAAACCTAGATAAAAATTAAATAGAAAACAATATATAATCGATATAGAATAACCTACACTTAATTGTCCTATAATACCACATAGTAGCGCTTATGTCACTGAATGTAACTGCCATTTCGAATATTATATCGTTAGATATAGAGTACTTTAAGTATTTGTAGATTAGACAAATTAATTTTAAATTAACTGAAACAAAATGAAAATAACAATATTGATCTATTCTTATTATTTAGATACTAAAAGCCAACGATTTTATTTAGTTTTTTCAAAAATATATAAAATATGTAATTTTTAAGTATAAATATTTTTTATTTTCGAAGCTAAAAAAATATCAAATTCAATTTTCTTTATCATTAATTATTATAAATAGCTAAACATTTGTTTTAATAAAAAATTGTTTTAACCTCTAATTGCATATATAAATATTGCGCATGAGCAAACTAACAAAACTTTCATTTCATCGCCTGGGTATATAAATTTAAAAGTACTGAAACTTAAATTATTTTTATCCTGTTATAAAATTTTTTTAATTATTATTGGCATTTCTTTCTATATGCAATTTTTTAAATAAAACGAATTCTTTTTACTCGTTTCTTAAATAAGATTAGTAATAATATTAATTAAAAGAATTAATCTATTATAAATATAATACTAATCAACGGAAAGTATTTATTTATACTGAATTAATTAATTCTAATATGTTAAATAATTTAAATATTTATAAGTATTATTGTACAATAAATATGGATATAGATAGAAATATATGCATAAAGTATTAAATCAATTATATTAAACATGTATATTTATAATAAAATTATAAATTGTTTGATTTAGATTGTTTAATGACATAAAAGAAGAATATCTATTTATTTCAAATTCTGTGTATGAATTTATAAATTTTAAGAATCAATTATATTAATTTTCAATATTTTAAGATACAATTCGTGAATATTATGAATCCTGCAAAATTTTAACAATAGTATAATAAAACAAGGATCTTAATACAGTTAGAGTAAATTAGAAAGCAAATGTTGGATATGGATGTAATAATTATTACAATTATTTTCTTTCTTTATTGATCATAAGTATTAAATGATTTAAAAGCATTATGAACGAAATTTCGTTTATATTAAGGTATTTGACATATTTCTGTTAAATAAATTTCTTTTCATTTCATTTTATATAACTAAATTCGTTGAGTTATTAAAAAATATTGAACATGTTATTTCTTTTCCAATTGTCAATATCAATATTTCAGTTTGATTGAATAATGAATAGGAGGTTCCAAAACGAAAGAAAAATATACTTCTTTAATTAAAAGATTTTCATAGTTAATGTACATTTTTTATTTTAAATAATTTTTAAATATTATATAATATTGTACAATGACATATATATATATATATATATATATATATATATATAATGTTTATATTTAAAAAATTAATTTTATCAAGAACAATTTTGAATAACGAAAAAACATTAGAAATAATAAAAAACTAAAAGATAATTGGTCTAAAATTCAATTCAACATCATCTATTTTTTCTATAAAAGATATGAATAAATTTTGTACTTTAATTAAATAACATAGTAATTGTTCATTTATCGCCTTATACATTTCATATTTAGTTCTTAATCATGTATTCAAATTAAAAATAAATGGTAAGATATGAAAACGAAAAGTTCTTTGTTTGTCAAGTCTAATATTTTCCTTAGTTCTTGTTTTAGTTTTCCAGAAAATGGCACTTACATCAAGTATGGAATGTGGCGACATTTTAGAATTTCAGGTATGAAAATAAGTATTTAACTTATAAATTCTTTTGATGATTTTTGAAAGAAATATATATGTAATAACTTGAATGTTTTTGCAAATTTTATTTTAATCATTATCAAAATAGTAACATAACCTTATTTACCTTTTACCGGTTTTTATTATATGTAGGTATAAATTATCTAATCAAGTGATTTAAATAATTTAACCGTTTGAAATATAACTTTTTTTGTACAAAATAATTTAAGATTTATAATTTTATAGAATACATTAAAACAAATGAGGCAAATAGATGACAAGATTATTTACGTTCTTAACACTACTATTCCAACAGAGTCATTTAAGACTCAAGTTAACGCAAGCCATTCATGTAAGGATTTATTTCAACAAATACAGTCAGTCCACTCACAGCGAGATATTGCCATTAAAAAGTGTTTATATACAATTAAAGGCAGAATTGAAGAGTTAAAAAAACAAAGAGACGATGGAAATATAGATTCTACAATTTTAAAAAGTCTCAGAAAGGCACAAGTGGAATCTGGAATTTTACAATCAGAGTTAAGTATCGAGGAAGTTATTAAAAAACAAACATCTAAAGTTTATTATGAAAAGTGTCGAAGATTTTATAAACCTGAAAAACTTCTGAACTGAATGACTTTTATAAAATCAATGTGTAATTATAATATTGAAAATTTATACTCAAATTTAAATATCTTGTTTCATTTTTTAAGCAACACATACTTTTATAGTTTTAAAATATTGTATAATGCTGAAGTAATATTTTACATCAGAAAATAGTAATAAATATTGGAAGTTAAAAGCTTATCAGTATAATTTTAGTTTATTAATTTATTATAAACCTTTAGCCTATATTTTAGAATTTGTATAATTAATATTAAAAACAAATTTTTTAATAATAAATATATTATTTGGTTAATGTAAATCAATATTAAATATATAATAAACTGTCAAATGCTACAATTAGTAAAAAAAAAAAATATATATTTTTATATATTAATATATTGAATATAAATATTTCAATATATTTTAACAGAATATTGTTAAACTTTGTTATATATACTACTAAAATATATAAATTTTTTTTAATAAAGAGTGTTATGATCATGAGTCAATTCTGGTTTAAATTTTATCCTTTATGTCTTTATGTCATCCATTATTTTGTTCTGAATTTTCTGAACTTTCTTAACCTTTGCTTTCCAGCGTAAGCTGTTATTAAATATTCTATGAATATCATACTTTTGATATAATTTTCTACTTCAATACTAGTTTTGCATTTGATATTATATATAAATTTATATACATAAATACATATAAAAAAATTGATATGAAAATATATATTATTTATAAATAAAAAATTAGTGTAACACAATCATTAAATTATGAAAATATTTTATAAAACTTATAAAATATATTTAATAAATATTTTAAAATATTGTAATTCATTTGCAAATTGTTTATAGACCCTGACAAAGTATTTTTTGCAAAAATTATTCTAGACAATAATTTATATTATAATAAAATTCTTTAAAGTTCTTTACAAACATATATAATAAAAAATAAACACATATTTAACAAAATAATTTACCTTATTTTCATTTGGTATCTTATTTTTTTTTTATAAAAAATTTTCTGCAATATATTTTAACATATTAATAAAAATAAATGATATTTATACCTATCAAGTCATATAATAATAAGTTTGAAACATTGTTATAAAAATTACTAGTATACCTATTTGTGTCTTTAATCCACTATGAGTTTGGTTAATGATTTTTTGCTGGAAATTTGTACTCCATATATTACAAATATATATATTGTCATCAGTTTCTAGAAAAAAGTTTTTTGTGCAACCGATTTTTAAATTACATTCAAATGCCTGAACATTTAAGATAAAATAAATAAATATTAAGAACATAGTCTTCAAAATTTATAATATATTATAATTCGTGTATAAAGCTGTATAGAAAAATAATTTCAAATATTACACTTAATTGTAGACATTGTGAGATATCAGCTATTATCATTTCATCAAATATTGAAAACAGGATGCGTAAAGGTTTATCGCAAAACACGCGTAAATTAAAGAATGCATGTCGATCCTAAGTTTAACATTAGAGGATAATTGAGCTCCGATATATATATATATATATTTGTAAAATTAATATTCATTGATATATTTTTAAACTTTTCAAAAATTCTATTAAACTCTGTTAAATAACAAATTACAATAACCGTAAAATTCGATAATTGACTGAATTTGAGAATATATTTTTTGATTGTACAGTTATTTATATATCAATAAAATCTAAATTTATTTAATTAAACACATATAATTAATACATTACTGAAACAAATAAGTGTAATATTGATGGATTTCGTTACTGCGATCGAATAAAATCCTTTTAAATTAAAGTTTTAGTGCTTGTATGAAGATTTGTTCAAATTGTAGTTTTATCGAATATACATTTTTTTTTTAAGTATGAGGTACGAAATGTTATAATCACTTCGAAATATTAGAAAAAATATTCTTTTTAATCCATGAAATAATTTAGAAGTTCTAATTTAAAAAAGGAAGGCATCTTCTGCCTTTGGTCACTTATTTAACACATGACGAGATTGACATGTTGAATCGAGTTTCTAATTCATGTATATTGTCTGCTTGTATATATAGATTCGAGATATCCATCATGGCGGCTAACCGGAGCATGGCGGTCGTAATGTGTGTCATCGTCAATGTTACATGAAGAGAAAAGATAAATATACGGTCCTCCGCGTGGAGAGATTTAATTTATAATAATTACAAGCTGACGAACATTTAATACATATTGATAATAAGTTAGGCAATTTGAATTTGAAAAGGTGAGCCAGACTGAAACTATGGAAGTAGCCGCGATTTTGCACGTGACCGAGTTTACACACCTAAGAGCGAGATAGAATTATATTGCAATGTGTATTTTATTTACACGTACTATAGCATTATATGCGTACAGCAGTAGGCTCTAAATCAATATATATATATATATACATTTATGTGTACATATATATATATATATATATATATATGTATATATATATTATTAAAATAAATTAATGAATAAAAAGATAAACAGTAATAAATAAAAAGAAAGTAAAAAGTAAAAGAACATGAGTGTGCGAGATATAGAAAAATTGAATATAAAGAGTCTACGTATATGTTTTGCGTTGTATTATGGTAAACATTTTCTTCGTTAAATTAATGATATTTTGACATTTTCCTGGTAGTTTTTTTTTATTTTTTTTTATTTTGAAGAATCCAGTACGTGTAAAATTTAAGACTGTGAGGTTACGCCCAATAATCTATTCTCGCAACTAAGTACTTTATATTCACCATTCTATCCACGATCCGTGTAAGGTTGTTTTGAAATTTACAAATTTGCTAATCAACAATTGTTTGTTTAACAGATTTATGATTAAAGTTTCTCAAAGTTATTGTAATTTTAATTATTTAGCTTTATAAAATATTGCAGTTGCGTTTAAAAGTGTCGATTCAAGTGCTTGTGCATATATGTATGAGAAAAGAAGGCATCTGGCGACTGTGGCGGCTGGTTGGTGCGCACACACACGCAGCTACACCCCACGAATGTGCATGCATCTGTATGCGTATAGCATTTTATGATGGCGGCGGCTGCGATGTTATTTTGCTGGCTCGGTCTTCTTGGAAGTATCGCCGTGATCCGTAAGGAGATTCGAGTGTGCCATCGCTGAGAAAACGCAATAGCTGTGGAGGATAATTTTTAAGCCGAGAGATAACAACACTGTAGACCGGCTCGCGAGTTTCGGTTTTACTCCCACTGTCCCCTTTAAATCATTCTTTACTCGGATTGGTGCATCTATAAGTGTATTTGTTGTTTATTGTTCAATCTTTTTTTTCGTTGGCATTTAGATTGCATGGTTATGTCGTCTGACTGTTGTGCATTTGTGGTTGTAGATTGAGGAAGATGAATAAGCGAAGGAGAACCTCGTCTGTGGCCAGTCGGGGTACTGAGGACGACCCCGATGATATAATACCAGAACCAACAAAAAGAAGGAAAAAATTTGATCCAGTGAGTTTTTTTTATCAAATGTTTAAATTTTTACATTATATCAACTCTCTTGAAATGTACACTGTAATTGAATAGTATAAGTAAAACTACTTCGATTTTTAATTTTTTAAATTTGAGTATTTAAAAGAATATATTTTCATGAAAATTTATTATAAAACATTTATAATATTATCATAAAATGAAAGTAACCATGTAATTTGAATAACAATTGTATAGTTCATAGTGTTGTTCTGCTTTATTATATATTAAAAATTGTTTATATATTATTTGTTTAAATTTTTCTAATCAATTTGTTTCTTTTGCATTTAGAGTGACTTGTGTCATCAGTTATATGATTTATTGAGAAATCATAAAAAAGAAGATGGTACGTTGTTATGTGATGCTTTTATAAGGGTTCCAAAGAGACGACAAGAACCAGGATATTATGAAGTGGTTACAAATCCTATTGACCTTTTAAAAGTTCAACAAAAACTTAAAACAGATGAATATCGTGACATGGATGAATTAGCTGCTGATATACAGTTAATGGTTAATAATGCAAAAGCATTTTATATGGTAAGTTATATTTTATATGTTATCTTAAAAATAATAAACTTATTTCCATAGTTTTAATTAATATGTAACTATATTTATGTATCTGTTATTATTTTTTATTTATTTTTAATATTAATTGAAATATAAATTAAAATATTTATTATATTAAAATACAGTTAATTTGCTAATTATGTGATTTATAAATATTATAGCGTACTTCTCCAGAATATAAAGATGCAACCGAACTTTGGGAATTTTGTGTTAACACAAAAAATCGAATAATGGAGGAGTATGAAGATGAGCCAAATAAAGGAAAATTGATTCTGAAGGTTGGCCGACTGGTAAGTATACTAAAAATTCTTATTAGAACAAATAAAAACTAATTACTTTATTAGGCTAAAAAAATTACAACTCGTCAAGATGATACAGAAGATACATCTGAAAGTTCTACCAATCCTGATGAAGATACACAAATTTATGAAGATTTATTTGCCGCAGTTATGTTAGCAACTGATCCTGCAGATAGTAATAGACCACTCCATGTTCCATTCCTTCTTAAACCTTCAAAAAAGGTAAATGATATAATGCCAATATATTTTATTTAGTATTTTAAGAAATAAATTTTCCTATGATTTCATGTTCATAAGTTTTTTTATTTCTGTATTTAAATGATACATTTTTTAAATGCACATCTCAACACAATTGTTTTTTTAATTTTAGTTTTATTCAGTTGAATTCATATTTATATATGAATAAAAATTTACATTTATTTTTTAAATATTTTATTATCTTATCTTCATAAAAATGTGTATATATCTACTTTTTTATTTATAGCTTTACCCAGAATATTATGACGTTATAGAACAGCCTATTGATCTTAAAACAATAGCTATCAAAATTCAAGAAAATGCATATAATAATCTTTCAGAAATGGAAAGGGATTTATTACTCATGTGCCGTAATGCATGTCATTTTAATGAACCAGGATCTTGGATTTATAAGGATGCAAAGTTATTAAAAAAAATAATTACTGCAGCAGCTAAAAGACAGAATATTGATGTTGCTGGACCAGTTTTAAAATCAATGTCTGCTGCATTATCTACAAGAAGCAAACGTGGGAATAGATCGACTCATGCTTTAATAGCACAGTCTGCTGCATTACGAGATGAGGATGAAGAAAGTGATGATGAAGAAGAAGATCCATTAGATACCGAAGAAAGTGATAATCCTCAATGGCAACTTTTTCAAACCATAAGGACAGCACCTAATAGTCAAGGTATTTTTTAATTTTACAGTTTGTTTTGTAAAGTTGCATATACAATGATCTGAATTATGAATTATTGAAAATACAAAACAAAGACAAGGAAGGCATTGATACATTTAACTATTATAAAATAATATAATATTCCAGTGTATGAATTTCAGACTAAAATATAAATAATAAAATATAAATTATCTTTTATGAGAATTTTTAAAACTTTTATATAATTTGATAAAATAATTAAAATTTTTATTTTCAATCTTCCATTGGAAAATAATTTCATATTAATATTTAATACATTTAAATATTTTTCACTGGTTAAGCAATTTTGATATTGAAAACATTTTTATTAATATTTCGCATTTATCTGTAATAAAGAATCAAAATTTAAGTATAATTTTTAATTTTTTAATTATATTATTACATACGTTTTATTTAATACATTTGTAATACTTTTATTTTGGACTACTATTGTATTTGGGTTTTATTTTTATACCTTTTTTACTTCGTAGGTTTGAGAATGAGTGAATTTTTTTGGACTTTGCCTTCAAGACAATTATATGCCGATTATTATAAGACCATTAAACATCCAATATCATTACTACAAATTCGCAAAAAAATTAAAGTATGTATTATTTAATATTATTTGATTCTTTAAAATCTTTTTAATAATTAAAGCATTCAATTATTAAAATATCAATATATATTTTTACTTATATTTTAGAGAGGTGAATATGGTACAGTCAGTGAAGTGGCTACTGATATGAATCTTGTATTTGAAAATGCCAAAAAATATAATGTTCATACGTCAAGATTATATAAGGTAATTAAAAACACTTTGTTAATAACAAATTTATGAAAATTATTGCATAAACTTTTTATTGTTTATTATATAAACAATTTTTAAATTTTAGTTTGCAGTTAAATTGCAAAAAGTTATGCAAGAAAAAGTTCAAGAATTATTAGAATATGACCAGGTATGTGATATTTTATAATAAATTATAAAAATTGTGTAACAGAGCTGAATACTAAATTAATGTTATAATTAATATACCTCTAGGAGTCAGAGTCTGAAGAAGAAATTGATAATAATGCACATCCTAAACTTATAAAAAGAGCTTCAAATCTTTTAACACGTGGGAAGTATAAAGATAATATACCGTTAAAAAAGAGATTACATAAGCTTGTTAAATGTGTGATAGAATGTATTGTAAGTATTATTAAATATTATATAACAACCAATTATTATTTAAACATTTTTATTGATAAAATTAATAATATAAAATAATTTTTAATGTTTAAATTTTTAACTTTGTGAAAAGATTTTTATGTATATTTTTGTGAATTTATGTTTATTGCCTTTAATTACTTGAAATACTTGCATTATTACTTGATTACTTGAATTGCATTAATTACTTAAAAATATTTGCAAAAATAGCTAATCAATATTCTATTATATAATTTTATGAAAAATACATTGTACGTTTATTATTTAATTTTTAAAATAATTGATTATATTTAAAATATTTTGTAAATTATAATTATGACCCTAAGTTTACAAACATTTTAGACAGAAGATGGACGACAGCCTATATTAATGTTTATGGAAAAGCCTTCTAAAAAATTATATCCTGATTACTATCAAGTAATTTCAGAACCAATAGATATGTTAACTATTGAGGCAAATATCAAAGCTGAGAAGTATCATAATGAAAATGAACTAATTCAGGATTTCAAAGTAAAAAAATTTACAATTTTAATGTTAATTTGCTTTATGCAGTATTATTTTGAATATATGATTATTAAAATATTTTTTTGTAGTTAATGTTTAGAAATTGTCGTCAATATAATGAAGTTGGATCATTAATTTATGATGATGCAAAGACTTTAGAGAAAGTATTAATGGATAAGATAAAAGAGTTAGGTCCTCTTCAAGATTCAGTTAAATCAAATAAATTAACGGGTTGTACACCTACGAGAAACGTTGGGTACGTAGTTTCAAGTACCTATAATTAAAGCTTTGTTGCTTATTTTTTTTAATTTGCTATCGATTATTTAAAAAAAATATTATTAGTTTGTATTATTATAGAAGACCAAGAAAAGTGGTGCCTTTACATTTACAAAAAATGCGTACCATGTACGATACAATCAAGGATTATCATGACGCCAAAAATCGACAATTATCTTTAATATTTATGAAATTACCAAATATTAAAGAGTATCCTGATTATTATGAAGTTATTAAGCATCCTATACATATGGAAAGAATTGCGTCGATTTTAAAAAATAATGGCTATGAAAATCTTGATGAATTAGTATCCGATTTATTACTAATGTTCGACAATGCCTGCAAGTACAATGAACCAGATTCACAAATTTATAAGGTTTGTATAATGCATTACCTTCTTATTTAATTAAAAAATTTTATGACTGAAATATTGTAATTCTGATAATTAAAATATTCAATTTATTTACTTTATACGTGTATATTACAGGTAAGTAATCTACATATTTGCTTTCTATATTATAATACAATTAATATTAATCAATTAAAATAAATTATAACTAATTATCATTAATTTAGATTACATAATTTTTATAAAAACAATATTTGAAGCTTTTGAGTTAGAACAATTAAATTTATTAATTTTTAAATGGGAAAATGTTTTAACATTTATTAATTAAATTTTTATATACACTTTTTTATACAACAGATCTATACTTATTTATAACATGAATATACACATATTAATCAATTATTAAGGAAGTGAATAAGATAGTATAGATAGATAGAAAAAAGACGTTTCATAAAATTGAGTGGAAAAAAAATTGGACAAGTATATATTACTTTTAAATAATTTGCTTTTATATGAATTATTAATCGAGCTCTCTCTAGTAAACAAATTTTAGTTAAAATAATTCTATAATAATTATGAAATGGATAATTACATATTAATATTCTCAAGAAAATTATTAATTTGTAGATGTTTATGAAAATTTAATTTTTCTTACATAGTTAAAAATACATTTTTTTTGAAAATTAGAAATAGTAAATAAAAAAATAATATAGGAAATAAAGAAAGAAATAAAAGGAACAAAAATTAAATTTGCAATAAATTCATATATAACGCATATATAAATATTTGTATACATATATATTTTATATTAATATTATATATACATATAAAAAAAAATAATAAATTTTTAAATACTTTTTACATGAAGTACTATTTTTCTTAGTGTTTTACTTAAAAATTTTGTTAATGATATAATTATTTACAGTTTATTTTTATTCTGTCTGATGTCCCATTATAATAATTATTTTATTTTTATTTATAAATAATTATATATTTAAAAATAATAAGAATTTTAATTATGATAAACATTTATATTAATACAAAAAACAATATATTTATGTGTATATTGAATATAAATAATCTATTACAGTATTTTAAAGTGATTTAGTATAAATATATCTCCATTTGACATGTATACACATTCAGTCATAAAATATTGTTTTGATAGAATTGGAATATTAAGTTTAACTAGGATTTATTAACGATATATAAAAATGTTTTTAATAAATTGAAAAATTTTTTAAAAGAATTCGAAAATTTAATAATTTATGAAATACATAATTAAAATAGCTTTAACAAAAAAATATATTTAAAGAATCCTTTATGTATATTTACATTAATCATATCAACGAAAGCTTTTATATAAACATAGCTCCATATTTTGAAAATTTATTAAATTAAAAAATTTATCTATGATGTTATTACTAATAAATTATACATTTTGTAGAATTATATTTATAGTAACAATTTTAAATCATAATTCAAACAAGAAATATTTTTTATATAATATCAACATAATTTTATATTGATATTTAAATAATTTGTTTCGCATTATAGCAAACCAATATTTAACATCTACAGTAATTGGAATAATGGCATATATATTTATTTTTTTAATGTAATCTAATAAGTTTTTGAGTTAGATAGCTATAAAATATGTATTAATTATTTTTTCGAAAAATATAAGAAATGTAATTAATTATGAAAATATGGAGCTATAATAAAAACTAAAATAATTTAAATTTAAATTTCGCGGTGTAAAAACGAAATGGCTACTGTACTGTTATGATCCTTCATTTTGAGGTTACGTCTGGATAGTTCATAAGATGCTTGTTTGAGAATAGTTTTTACGACGTGCCCGTGTGTTATAAGTCTCGTGTTTTATATTTAAAATGTTTTAATGTAATAGTAGCGTTCCGCATAATCAATTAGATTATAAATAGTTCATTTTTGTTATTACATCCATGATGAACAATTAATTAAATAATTGGTACTCTTTTACATTGTCTACCATAATATACTAAAGCTTACATTAGCTAAAGATGTTAAGTTCTGATTCGGAAATGGTTTGTGTTGATAATGTCGGAGCTCCCGATAAAAAGGAACCTATTAAACCATGCTCCATTCGGTTATTACGAGATAGAGATATTGATCAACGTTTGAGAAAGAAGTGCAAGAAAAATGAGGCAGGCATTTAAGCATTTATGAGTATTAATATTGTGACTTCATTAGTCATATGTTCTAAAAATAAAACTTCATTGCAGCCATTTTTAATGTTAACCGATTAATCTTGAATGATAGGAATTTTATAAGGAGTCTATCTAAATACTTCAAATTTTATTTCAGGATGCGTTGATATTACAAAGATTAGTATTACAATCAAAATTACAACTTAGCGAAGATGAAGAAAGTGTTCCGGATGTTACAGCAGCTGTTCAAGAAATATTAGCAACAATATTCACAGCCCTATATAATCATCAAGATGAAGAAGGGCGCTGTTATTCGGATTCAATGGCTGAATTACCTGAACATGATATTATTGATGGAAAAAAGTATATAATAAATTATAAATATTCAATTGATAACTGAATGAATAGTATTTCCAAATCTGAACGATACAGAATAATATCAATTAGAAAATAATTAGTTGTTTTACTTTTTATATTTATTGTAAAATAATTATGTTTTAAATATCTTTATTAAATTAATTTAAAACTTAAAAAAATTAATTTAATGTTAAATGCAAAATTAATACTGAATATAGTTAATGTAGTTCCTGAATAATAGTTAAATGTTTTATGTAAAGCAAGTCATTAAATTTTTTAAATAATGTTTAGTATTAAATAAATATTACAGCAAAATTAATATATTTAATTTATATTTAAAAAATTTTAGATAATATTGATATGAAATTATAAGATTAATTAAATTATTGAATAGGATTCGGGGATTGTCACTTGATTTGATAAAACGACGTTTAGACAAAGGAGTATATAAAAGGCTGGATCGCTTTCAAGAAGATGTTTTTGGTTGTTTAGAAAGAGCTAGAAAATTATCACGTACTGATTCTCAGCCATTTGAGGATAGTGTTGAACTTCAAGCTTTCTTTCTTCGAACTAGAGATGAAGTCACTAAAAATGGTGATTTGTTACATTCATCTGCGCTTAATTATACTCTTCTTGAATTAGCTAATCAAGTAGCAGAATTAAAAAGAATAAAAATTCAACAAGAGCTTTCTTCATCAAATGAAGATGAAAGTTCTGATGGTAATGATAAAGTAAGTATTTCAATATAGTTAAATTTTTTTGTTTAATAATTTTTTTTAAATATTAATTGAGAATAAAAATTTATTTATAGGAGGGCGATTCAAGCAATATTGTAACACACAGTGACAGTGGTGGTACAATGAGCTTCAATCAAGAAACATATAGAGCTGGTGATTTTGCATATATTGAACCAACAGAACGTGGCATGGATACAAGTGTTGTACTCATTGAAAGACTTTGGACAAATGCTGAAAGTCAGCAGATGCTCTATGGCAATCTTTTTTATCGTCCAAGTGAAACTTATCATGTTGCTTCTAGAAAATTTTTGGACAAGGAATTGTTTAAAAGTGATGCTCATGTAGCTGTTCCATTATCAAAAGTAGCAGGGAGATGTTGTGTTTTAAGCGTTAAAGATTATTTTAGAATGATTCCAGATGGCTTTCCTGAAAAAGATGTATATGTTTGTGAGTCAAGATATTCAACAAAGGCACGGGCATTTAAAAAGATAAAAGTTTGGAATTTTGATCCTGATCATTTGAAGTTAATACCAAGAGAAAAACCTTTAGAACCCAAACGAGTTATTTCTGTGTATAAAGAAAGATTAGAAAAACACAAAGAAGAAATTGCTGAGCTTGAAGAAGGAGAAAAACCAACAGAAAGAGAGAAACCAGTAAGTTAAGAATAGAAGGATAATAAGAGATAAAGTTAAAATAATGAAACCAAAATATTTATTATAATGAAACATAAACATCTAATTTTTATTTTATTATTGTTTAATTGGATTAAATTATTTTAGTACATTTCACCTATTCATAATTATATAAGTTGCAAATAATAATTACATTATTTTTAGAATGTAATACTTTTTAATGCTGATGATACAGAAAATATGTATTATGAGCAATATAATACATGTATTGGACCAGTAAAATTGGGAGACTTTGTTTATGTAGCAACTGATGGCGGTAGACAACAGATTGCTCAAATCGATTCGATATGGTCAACTAAAGAGTAAGTTTTATACATTTTTGAATTATTAATGTATGTATAATTATAAAATCAAATGGTTATATAACTGCTAATTATTTTTTTGTACAGTGGAAAGTGTTATTTTAGAGGACCATGGTTGTTAGCTCCAACTGATATCACACATGGACCTACAAAATTATTTTATAAGCAAGAAATGTTTTTATCTACTGTTGATGCTATGCATCCTATTGTTGCTATAGTTGGAAAATGTGCTGTTCTTGATTATGGAGAATATATTTGTAGTAAGTTTAGATCTTAAATAATTTTTATTGATTGTTTATTATTTATGTATGCAACATAATTAAATTAAATAGGTCGACCAACGGAAATACCTGAAGATGATATTTTTATTTGTGAATCTATGTTTGATGAAAATAAAAATGTAATAAGAAAACTCAGTGCTGAAGGACTTAAAAAATTTAATCATTCTAACCAAGTGACTGAAGATGAAATTTACTTTTTTCGCAAGCCAATTAATCCTACCAAGGTATATAAAAAAATAATAATATATGAAAAAATAAGGATTTTTTGTTCATTTAATTTTAAAGCACAGACTCAATCAATATGATTAATTTTGATGCATGAAATGCTTGTTATAGGTGCCTAGTGATGTGGCTCAAATACAAAATCAAAGCAAATCTATTGCATCATCTGCAAGTCAATTTGAAATGGTAATTAAGAATTTATATTGTTTTTTTTTTTTCATCATATGTGACTAACACGTTGCTATTGCATGTTTTTTATTATAAATATTCACACTAATGCAGCAGAATATTGGGATAGAATCACTGAATCAAGTTATTAATTGTACCTTTGCAAAAACTGCCTAAAATTTATGAAAAATATAACTAGCTGGATTAGTTTGAATAATGCATGTATCGTACCTTATGCCGGCATATTCACGTTTTGTTTATTTCGTTTTTCTTCTTTTTTTTTAATTACAAAAATTTAATCTTTACTTTCAATACTAAGTTATCACAAACTAGATAGTAAGTACAAAAAAGGGTTAAAACATTCAGAGCACCTGTTGGGTTTGTTGCAAGTTTGAAGAATGTGTAAAAGAGTATGAACGTGATGAAAAAGTAACTCCTAGAAAACTCGCTCCTATGTCGCAGTAAACAATAAGAAATTTCGTTATATATTTAAGTCTAATTTTTTAATCGACACATTTTATTATTTTTTCTAAAATTGTAAAAGAAAATTGAGATACATGAAATATATTATACATTTTATTAAAAATAGGTTTAATATTACTGTATATTTCTATTGTGAAGCTCCAATTTAAGTTCAAATTAAATTTGTATGCAAATATTTGTTACATTAAAAAAATTCTTTATTTTTTATACACTATTTCAAAAATAATATTTTAATATTTAATACATTAAAGCAGTAATTAATTATTAGTACAATAAAAAATTCTCTCCTATCAATCTATTTTATTTTTAATATATTTATCCTTTTATATTATATATTTTTTATGTATGACATTTATAATATTATTACATTGAATCTTTAAATATATTTGCAAATTTATATACTTGATCAACCTTTTAAAATATATGTATGTCTTGTATCTCATATTCTGTATATATTAATGAATCGCTTTAGAACAAACGTGAATTCGGCTTAATAACATTCGAAAATTTACTTCTGTCGCTTTGCGTCTAGCTGACGGTTTTCTATTGCACTTGCTAGTTTTGAAATGGTTTAAGCAGATAAAACTGATTTTCAAGGGGATACAATTACCTTTAAATTACAGACTAAGTAAGCAGACATTAGAAGTAGTATTTTTCAATAACAAAGTAATTGACAATTATTACATTAAACTATAATATAATATTATATTTCAGTATAATTTCAATTATTTAATTAACAAAATAAATGGCAATGAATATATATATATATATATATATATATATATATGTATATAATTCGTAGCAAAATCAATCATATTTTAATCATAACTTCTATTTTTTAACAGTTGATTTGTTACTTTGTTAAATAAATATAGAACCATATACTTTCTATGATATATCTAAATTATTGGATTAATTTTATTCTATAATACTTAAACATTAATTGCTAAATATTCATTTGAATTTTTGTGTAAATTACAAATATTATAAACAAATTTTTTTAAAAAATCTAACAGATATACTTCAATTGCAAAAAAAAATTGTATTGTATTTCAAATTTTAACTGTAGCTTTATTACAATATAGAAACCAATTCTAAACAGTAGTTGTTCAAAAGTAATTATATATTTAAAATGCTTTTAATAAATGATTCCGAAATTATTTTAATAATTATGAATTATAAAATTATTTTTATAATTTAGGTTGTTATATAATTTATTACAAAGACTTAATGGTTTAATAATTTATTTTTAGAAAGTTTTTAATGAATAAACAGTAAAAAGAATTTTTAATAATTTGAAATTAATATTTATAAAAATTTTAATGTATTGCAGAGATAATTGAATTTCGAGTTCGCTAGCAAATTATTTATTTAAATAATTATATTTTGTATATTTTCTCTTTTTAAATTTATGAAGGCTTGTATAAATCAAAACAAATACTTCTTGTATACAATTTAGTTGATAATGTTTGGTCTTTGCATCGTCTTGAAAATTTAAGTAAAATAAAATAGAAATATAGAGTCCATAAAGAAAAAGAAGAGTAAAATTGTCGAAAATCTCGGTAGCACATAAGATAACGTAACAAAGCATAAATGGTATTAGGATACATCACCATACTTACCGAAGCTGGAGTCTGATGTGCTAGGCATGGGAGTGGGATTAGGAGTGGGAGTAGGAGTGGGTGAAGACAGCTTGGATGCTCCACCATCGGTCGGTTCCATGGAAGCTCAACCGGTGCTCTCCAACACCCAAACACCCGTGTCATCCAAAAAGGTAGGCCTTATCGTGACCATTTTTCATTACGCTTATTTTTTTATACTTTTTTTTTTCGACTCGTTGAAATTCACACTCCACCGACCATTCACCTTGTAATCTTTTGATTTTTATTTATGTATTTTGTTTATCTTTCATTATTTCAGCATTTTTTTACAGAAATATGCCAGCATACTATTTTTTATCGTTTTGCACTATTAAAAATAAAGTTTAGTTTTTTTTTTAAAGTTTTCTAAGGGTGTGTGCCGTCGGCTCTCTCTCTCTCTCTCTCTCTCTCTTCTTATTTCTCACTCACATTTTTTGTCTTTGGTAGAGACATTGTAATTTTATGTTTTTCTGTTTTTTTTTTAGAAAACGCCGGGTAAGAAATTAGTTACGGGCTATATTTTGTATTCGAGTAAAATGCGAACGACGGTTACGCAAAACAATCCGGATTCGACCTTTGGAGAAATTAGCAGAATGGTTGGCAATGAGGTATTTATTTTTATTTAGTTATATTTAGTTATTTTTATCATACATTTTATTTCTTCTTATTTTTCATTTTCCTTTTATCTATTTTTTATAGTTTTTAATTAATTTTAATTAATTGATATATACACACACACATATATATATATATATATATATATATATATTTGTTATGCGTTGTTTTGTTAATTATTACAATATTTTTATGTAAGTATATCAAATTTATGACGAATTTTAATAGAAGCTTGATTTAGTGACAAATATTTATTTTGATTTAGTTACATTAATATTTGTATTACGAACTTTTATTGAATTAAAAATGAGATACTATATAATATTTCAAATATTATATAATAAAAAAATTTCCAAATTATGCAGTATTTGTAAGTATTATAAGAATTTTTAGTATTTACAGTCCTTTAAAAAGATATTAAAGAATATTACTTATGAAATCAAAAAATTTAATTTTAATTTTATACATTAAGTAATAGCATTTGAGCATTGAATAATTCATAATTAATAAAACAAAAGTATTTTTCATAATTTTATTGATTATATTATATTTATTGATAAAAATTAATAAATAATAATTAACTATGTACCTTAACGTTATTATTGAGCATAAATATTTAAACCTTAAAAAATATTTATGTTCTAAGACAAAATGATGTACAAGTATATTTACATAAGAAAATATATATATTAATGGTTTTATTTTTACATTATCATAAAAAATTTAGAAATGTTATTTAAATGTTTGTTTGTATTTCAGTGGCGAAAGTTACCACCTATTGAAAAATCAGTCTGGGAAGAAAGGGCGAATAAATTAAATGAGGAAGGTGGACAAATAAAAGGATCTCTTTCAACTGGTTCAATGCAGGATTTAGTATATGAATGTTGTTGGGAAAATTG
This sequence comes from Ceratosolen solmsi marchali, assembly GCF_000503995.2. Taxonomy (NCBI): domain Eukaryota; kingdom Metazoa; phylum Arthropoda; class Insecta; order Hymenoptera; family Agaonidae; genus Ceratosolen; species Ceratosolen solmsi. Next base: position 2,872,593 of record NW_011948434.1, read on the forward strand.
TGATTGGCAATTTGAAGACATGGCTGATTGTATTGAACATAGTGTAGCTGAACAAAATGGCCATGTTCAAAATTTTTTTGCTAATGCCAATAGTGGTAATATTTTTAAACTTATCTTTTGATTAAGTTAAAATTATTTTATAGTTTTATATAGTTATTAATGTAATAAAAGTATAATTTTATATAAGTTAATCAATCATATTAGTTTATAATTTAAAGATAATTGTTAAATTTTAAAATAATAATTTATAATTATTATTAATTATAAACATATATAGTTAAAAAACATAATGTATAAAATATTATGTATAGATATTGAGTATCAATGTCAATGGCGAGGTTGTGGTAGAATGAAAAAATCTGTGCCTCCATTTCCAAGTGTACAAAGACTTGCTAGACATGTCAAAGAAGTTCATATACTTAAATCAAATGGGCGAATAGTTCCACCAACTGACAGAAATAAGTACATAACTTAAACATACATTATAAAAGATTATGTTTAAAGCTTTGACCTAATTATAAATATTTTTATAGGAATTTTTTACCTGCAAAAGGATCAACAACATTAACATCAATGGAAACAGGTTAATTACTTTTTATTAGTCTTTATTTATTTTTAATTTAATGTGTAATTAAAAATAAATCTTTGAACTATATTAGAAACGTCAGCAGCAGCAACACAAACAAACAATGTACCTACAACTAAACAACCAGAACCACTATTTGTTGCAGTTCCTCCCCGTCCAAGTCGTGTATTACATTCTGATGCCTATTTAAGGTAAAAATAAATTATAAAATATATATATTATAAAATTTATTATGTGTAATTATATATTGCTATTAATTTCAGTACATTAAAACTAAAATGTTAAAAATATTATTTTATATAATAATAGTTTTTATAGTTTTTATAATAATAGTTTTATTTAACTTATGAAATCATAATTTAATTTTATTAATTATATTTTTTTAACAGAATAATAAATTAATCTTTAAGATATTGAATTTAACTTATTGAATTTTTTATGTTAATTTATGTACAATATAGATAAAATATATTTAAACAAAGCAACTAAAATTATTTTATTAAATTTTATGTATAGGTATATTGAAGGATTAACTACCGAAAATCGGTACATATCTAATTGGGATAAGCAAATGAATGCCACTTCTGAAAATACACCAATTCCTGAAGTTACAAAGTTACCTGCTGAGTGGTTAGGTAATGGTGTAGGTAATCATGGAAATGTAGTGAATGCCTTATGGACATTGAGAAATATGATGATGCGTGATGTTTTAGCCATTAATAAGACTCTATAGGTTGTAATTTATTAGTATTTTATGTTTCAATTTTTTTTTAAATGCCACTCAATGTATTTAAATCCATTGTAGGCTCTTAAGTTTAGATGGCAAAGAAAGACTGACGTAATTAAACTTTAGGTTTTTTTGATTTCTCAGCTTGAAACAAAAATTAGTTTATAAATTTTTTATCAGCAGTCTCATTTTTCATTCATAATTTAACTTTTAATTATGGCAAATAACTACAATATGTGTTAAATAATTAAGAAAAATGTATATTCATTTATTGTATACATGTAAATTGCGTTCATCTTTCCCATCGTGTGAATATGCATTGAAAAGATAAAGTGTGATTTGAAGTATGAAACAAATGAAAATTTATATAGATATACATGACTATATATTCTTATGTAAGATTTTAAGTTATTGTATTGTGTTATGGTTTTAATGGATCTGTCTATAGTTTACAATTAAGTAGTATCGCATACACATCTCAGGGTTTATCCATATTTTAACAACTGGATTTAATTCAGTTTTCAATGTCAAAAATCAAGAAATGGAATTGAAGTGCTACTATTAGTCATACACATAATACAAATGATAATAGTGTCTGCATTATTATTAATTTAGATAATTTTCTTTAATACTTTGCAAATACATTTTTATTATCTATATAAAATGTCTTGTTTATTTCTATTTACCAAATTGAAATTAATTATTTGTCTATGATTTTTGTTGCTCAGTGAAATAAAATTCACTATCTTTTTTATTATTTTTACTAATTAATAAATTGTATTTCAGGTCATACTCATATTTGAAATATGAAATTTAGGAATATAAAAAACTTTAGTAATTAATATTATAAAATATACTTTAATTTTTTTTCACCTTTATTATTCAAAGAATTTTGTATAATCAAGTAAATAATTAATCATTATTACGAGAATATTTATAAATAACGTCTAAAATTAAACAAAATTATTTTTACCTAATCAGTTGTAAACATTTTTGTTTGATCTTTAATATTGATCAATTTAATTTATTTTAAATATGTGGTTATATCATTACTTATAGTAATATAATAATACAGTTTTGAGATTTTCTCAAAGTAACTAATTATAAATGTATAAATGGATAAGTTTTAATTAAAACATCAATTTTAAGCATTTCAATAAAAAATTATATTTCAGTATTTTGTATTTATTATTTATTATTACTATTTATTATTGCTACTTGTTACTTTATTACTACTACTTACCAGTAATATTTATTATTACTACTTACATCGTAAATGTATGACCGTTTTAAGTTTTTGGATTTTTTATAATTTATAAAGAATTAAAATTGAATTTCGAAAAGTAAATCATACTTAATTTGATTGGAATTGTTTCATTTTTCTATAGAATTAAATTGAAAAATTTTTTTTTAATCACGTAATTTTTTTTATAAAATTTTATCTAAATATAAATGTTATAATTATTAATAGTAATAATTACAATATATACAATATTCAAATAGATATAGCGCCTAGATATATTTTTGCACTTAACCTCAATTTTACATTTAATAGGTTAGTCCAATTCATAAATTTAAAAATAATTAAAAATGTTAAGAATAATACGTATCAGCAGTTTTGGTAAATCATATAATGGTATATATATATATATATATCTATATATAAGTGTGTATGAATAGAAACTTAATATGATTATAATATTTCATTGTAAAACCACAATTATAATTATAAATGTTCTAATAATATAGGAAGCATTCGATTTTATTCATCAATAGAAAAAAATGAAGACAAAGCAAGTGCTCGATTACAAGAATTTAGAAAAAAACTCAAAGAAGAGTTACCATTTGGTTTGTATATTGAATTTTGTTTACCGAATATCTAATTCTATAACACTTGAATGTTAATAATTGTAAAAATATATATTTATATTCACAGACGAAATAATACAAGAAGATTTAAAATCAAACGTTTCTCAAATGAAAAAATTTAGAGCAAAAGTTCCATTTGGTTTGTATAATAATTATATTTTTCAAAATTTTATTTTTAGTCTATAATTATGTTAATTTTATACAAAACTGTTTTTCATAAAAAGTAAAAGCAGTAGTGTGAAATTGTGTATAAATATTATATAATTTATTAAATTATATGTTTATTAACCGCATATTATTAAATTATTATACAAAATATATTAAAAATGCAAAATAATCGTTATTTATAATTATTGCAGAAAAATTAGAAGTATATGATCAAGGGAAACATCCGGATCAAGAAAGAGAACCCTTACAATCATTTCCAAATAATATTAATCCAGTAACAGGAGAAATTGATGGGCCTATAGGGCCTGAACCAACTCGATATGGAGATTGGGAGAGAAAGGGTCGTGTAACAGACTTTTGAATTATTTAATAATAAATATATATCTGAAATTACTAAAAATATTATCAAATTTTATATTGTATAAAATTTGTGATTGGTATATTAAAATTCTTTATTTAATAACGAATAACATTATATTTCATATATATATATCATACATGTATTAATTTTATTTAGATAGAAATTAGTTAAAAGTATAAAAGTTCAAGAATGTTTTGCCATATTTGTGTATACATATATAATTTTGCAAATGTAATATTAATAAGATATGAAGAATTATGATTGAATTATTATATAATAATTATATTACAACTATAATAAACTATGTTATTATTATAAATAATTCGATAGAAAGAAATTACTTTTTTTTATTTATATAACTAAAAAATATTTCTGTCTATATAAAATGATTAGTATAAAGTTATTCCATTTATTCAATATTTTCTCAAAAAATGTGTTTGCCATTAAACAATTTTAAATTTTAGTTTAATTTAAGATATGTTTGTAAATTATGATATTATTCATAATTAATTGGGAGTTTTTCAAGAACAGTTTGTTTTAATATATATTTCTCGAAAAAATTTTCTTATTATAATTATCTGTAAATTCTACTATAATAAAATAGAAGATAATGTTTAAAATCATTTATTTCAGACTTACATATTGCCTAAATTATTTTTTATTTTCTCTAATTTAATATGAATAATGATTTTTTTTTATTATAAAATAATCATGAATAAATAATAGTTTAATATTCCTAAAGTAATGCTTAATAATTCAGTTATATATTAATAAATTAATTTATAAAATTAATAGTAATACTAAATTTTTATTTTTGTAATTAATGAGATATAAATTTCAATTTAATTTAGTTTAAATTTTTTTATTGTGCTGAAAGTTATAATATTTATAATGTATCTTATGATTAGAATTAATAATTTGTTTTATATGTTAATATAAAATAATATCGTTAATATAATACCAATTTATAATTGTCTAAATATATATTAGTGGATTTTGTAAAATAATCCAACTAAATCTAAATTATAAATAATAAAATATATCGTTTTTATTTTTGATTTTTCATAAATTACATAGTTAAAATTTCTAACAATCAAAAGAATGTATTATAATTAGGATCAAATGTAATATAAAATATATAATACTTTTTATATTGTATATAAATTAAATAAATTTTATTATTTTGGAAACCATTTAGCCTTAAGTATTATTTATTTACATAAAAGTTCATACGTAAGGATTGATTATAGGTAGACTAGTACATGCGGCGATGGATCCATTTGTCGCATGCGCTAAGGTCTTATTGGGGGTCAATGATGTATGTAATATGAAAGCAAACTATATATCTTTTTATCCATCATAGTTCGAATAAAAATTTTTTTTTAAATTATCAGTTTTAGTTCATAATTTTTAATCAAGATAGTAAATTAATTTGTAAGCAGTAATGTAATACTATTACAGTACTTTTTGAGATAGACTGTGGAACTTCATTTGAAAATAGGGCTCATTTGCAATAACCATAAATAAATTTGTTTTGTGCATTATAAAATGGTTAAAAGTAACTTGAAAGTAATTTTCAGAATATATTTGACATAAATTGCTATACTTAATAAGATTAAATTAATAAATTGGTAATCATATATTAATTAAATGAGTCATTAACAATTCAACCTTAACATTATGTATTAATAATTTAAATATGTTGTATGTCAACAAAAATTATCTAAAATGTATAAATTAATGATACAACGATGGTTCAATAAGTAAAATTATAAATCTGAATTACAAATGTTTTAAAAAGAAATAATATGATAAATAAATTACCACTAGGTTTACGTGGTAAACTATTTAATATCAATCATTTTCGTATAGCACCTTTAAGTTAAAAATTATTTGTTTTTATTTTGGGGTCATGTTTCTTTCCACATATGTTTATACAGTATAGATTTATGATTGCGTAATTACGCATATTCTGTCATGAAAGAGTTTAATAAGTAGGTCTATAACAAAATTAATGTGCACAAAGAAACAGCAACGTCGACTCAATACGCTAGAATCATCAGTTTTTTCAGAGTAAACTAGAGATATACATTACTATCTGCTTTAAGATGCTATATTTTTTTCATTCTGTTTTCTTACATTTACAGGAATATACTCGAGGTCATGTACATAAGAGAGACAAGAGAGATACAGGGATTCAGCAGGTCTGATTTTGATAGATTCATGTGCTTTGATGTGTGCGATGTTGAGTTAATACACCTTCGTGCATATTCGCCTTTCATTAATCTTGAAAATAATTTCATCGACACGCTTTTGAGCTAGTGACATTTAAATGTAACTAGCGTAGGTGAACGAGTATAGATCGACTATTTCCACATGTTACATTAGTTTTATGAATATGCTATATACATACGTACACACACAACATTCAATTATGTAGTTTATGCTATTAATAGAATATTTAATCTGTTTGAAAAATGTTAAATAATTTAACGTAAGTACGATTTAGACTATGCAATGATGATTTTCTAGATACAAATTAAATTTTGGTACAGCTGCGATAAATTATTTATGAAGTTTGGAAAAGATTCTAAATTTTTTGTAATTATATTTGATTTTGTATTTTCTATTTATCATGAATAAATAACTATATATTGATGGAATATGAATATAGTTTTTAACATATTAATAAAATCATATAAGGTCATGAATATAGTGTTAATTTGATACTTTAAGCATTAATACTTTATTCTTCGTTAAGTGAGAATTAGTTCATTAATATTTTAATTATTTTTCTAAAATACGCAATTATAACATTTACGCAACTAAATTCGATTATTATCAATAAGCTATCTTTTAGTATTTAATATGGAATGGTTATCTTATGTTTGATGGAAATATTATTATACCGTTATTATTATATTATATGTATTATTATCATACAATTGTATTTTTGTTTTTAACTTATTCTTGGAATGCATCTACATCGTAAGATTTTTCTTCAACAGTGTTTTCGATTTTTTTATTTTTTGCTTGATTGCAACCTCTCGGGTTTTATTACATTGGTCATAAATTATTTGTCTAATTTCGCTTCTTTCTTTTAATGTTATTTGTCTTTGTTTAATTCCATAAATTGCATGCTACGTGGTTTTGTTGATAATACTATATTCGACAAGATTTTAGTTTTTTTAATGTTGTTTGTAGATCTTATAATCCTACATCTTATTTGACTGCACTCGGTTGTAGATGTGTGGTTTTATATATTCATGAACTACTTGTACAAGTTATTCAGATCTTTCATTTTATTACTGAATTACATCAAAATTTATTTAATTAGTTTAAACAAAAATACTTAGAAATTACAAGTTTTCTCGATCGGATTTTGTACATAGTTTAATAGTGTACATCATCACTAAATTTTTTTCCAAACTAAAATTGTTGATCTCTGAACTTATTGATGAATGATGATGAAGTTAAAGTCGATTTTATTTTAATTATAATTTATTAAATTGAATTTAATTTATTTTCTATTTTCTATTAATTTATTAAATTTAATTTATTTTCTGCAAATAATATTTAATTTGTAATCATTATAATATTTTGAACCAAATATAAAATATATGTACTGGTTATAATTATTAAATTAAGATTAAAGAAGCTACCTTATATCGAATTATTAAATTACTTATTTTAAAATTTTATATAACATGATATTGCCAGAGTATATTTATAAAAATTTATAATTGAATAAACTTCATTATTCTTTAATATATTCTTTATTTTATTAGATAAATTTGTATTTAATCATATTAAATTGAAAGAGTTGTTTGTCCGAAGGTTGAGAGAGGAGGGATTATTGAAATCTGATGGGATGTCGATACAAATCGCATTCTCACTTTTCATTAAAAATTGTACAGTTTTAAATTATGTATAAAATAAGATATTAATAGTCACTTTATAAGCCAATAGAATAATAATTTAATAATTTTCTGTTTAAAAGTTTGAAATAAATCTACTAATAAATTAAAAACGTTAAACATCGTTGAAAACAATTTTTAAAACAATGAGATAGCCAAAAAAGTTTGATAAATTTTCTGATGCGTGGGAAAAATTAGTTATTTTTATATGCATATGACATACTGATAAAGATACTTACAAGTAATGGAAAAAGTCTGTTACAGGTTTTAACATTGAGATAAGGTTAAAAAGTTCGTATGAATGTGTGCGTTCACTTGTTCCAAATTAATTTAAATTTGAGTTGTATATGGAAAATGGTCGAGGGAATTTGGTCCAAGCAGAAGTGAAATATCTAATATAACAATTTAGTACAACTATAATGATAACACATTAAGTAAATATCTTTATATTCTATTGAGATCTGAAATAAACTAAATAACTTAAATAACTTAAGATTTTCTAAAGAATATTAAAAGACTTTTTTATACATTAAAATTTAATTGAATACTACATGTAATTGTAAATAAATTATATACATTTTATTACAGTCCAAACAAATTTTAATTAAAATAAAGATAATTTTGGGTTAATTGCGCGTTTGTTTAAAATATTTGTTTAACTTTATATACTTTTATAATAATTTAAATAAATTTTTTAAATATTAGTTTATTTATTCCAATTTATTATGCTTTTAATATATATTATGTGAATCGTTACTGTTCTTCAAGTTAAGAATCTAAATATTTTCAAAAAATTACCAATACTAATTCAGTTCATGTTAGTCAAGTAATTTCATTTTAATATTTAATTTTTATTTTAATTTATCAAATTGTATATATATATATATATATATATATATTACATATTGAAATGTAAAGAAAATGATTTTATTTTAATTTTATGAGATTATATGATAGTTGAGATATTAGTGTCCTTGATATAATTTTGATATTAAAATATTGAATTAAACTAAAAGATAAAATAAAATTTGAATCTAAATAATATTTAGAGTAGTTAAGTATTTTTAACGCATCATAATATACATCATACATGCATGATATGCTTCTTTTATTCATTCAACTAATTAAATATCTATGATTTATTGTGGATGAATATAATTGTAAATAAGAGTATTTGTAATGAAAAACAATATATTGTTATATATATATATATATATATATATATATATATATTATTGTACTGTAATTAATATAAGTAAAAACTTGTAGTTATGTTAAAAACACAAGATACAATTGTATAATATGTAGGTACAGTTTATTATAGAATTTTTTATATTAAATGAGATAAAATTATTGTATAAGTTAATGAAATAGAGGAAAATTCAGATTTAATGCAGTAATGTCTTTAGTCATTGATGGATATCTTCGAAGTTATTTCTACATATTTTTCGTCTTTAATCCTCTTAATGTTAAATGAGTATGAGTATGAGTATGAGTACAATGAAATATAGTTTTAAAAAGAATTTGTTTGCATTTATATTAAACTCTTTCTTCATCCCAATGTGTATTTATAAATACATTTATTTAATATTGATACACTTATACACTTCTACAAAATCTAAATCATATATTAAAAATAAAATTTACTTTGTGTAAAAATTCATAGTATCGGTAAAAATTAAAGTCTTTCATTTAAAAGCAGACAAATTTCTTAAACTAATCCTTTTATAAAATTTTTTTATGCTTATAATATTTTTGTTTTTTATTATTTTTATTGAATAATTTATTAAGACTTTAGTAGAATTTTAGAACATATTATATTAGTACTAGAGTATTTTCATGCACTGAATATCCAACATATATTCTCTCTACATATAATCTCTACAACCATTTAATTAAAAATATTTACAATTAATAGAAACATTTATTACCTAATCAGTAAGTACACCTAATGAGTAAAATTTAATATTAAAGACTTTTAATATAAACAAGTTTTCTCGAAAATAAGATTTTTATAAAATAAACTTTTTATTTTTTTCTTTATTTCTCATTCTAAAACATCAGTTTGACAATTTATTCAATAATTTTTATTTGATAATTCGATAATCAAATCGGATATTTTATAAATTTTTTTTAACGTTTCAATTTACATATTTATTCATTTGTATATAGTGAATACAGTATCATTAATCATAAAAACAAGAATATTCTATTTAAATATAAATACGTATTCCTGCCTTTATTAAAAATTAAAATATATTATTTTACAAATAATTTCTCACATAGAATATTAAATGATAGTGTTTTTAGCAATGAACTTTTAAATTTATTTAATCGATTATATTCAATTATATAATCTAATTTGTCTGACGATCAATATATTGCATAAAGTTATGATTAATGTTTCTAATACGCATAAAGATATATATATATATATTTTCCATAAAGAATTTATTCGTTACATTAATAATCAATAATTTCTTAGTTAATGTATTAGGTAAAGAAGGTCCAATTCTTTATTCAATTTAAAATTTTCAATTTCATTCAATTTAAATTAGTGTATAAATAATAAATTATTGTTTTATTTTTATTCAAACATAGAGTTTATAAATATATTCATCTCATTTTTTTTATAACAATTTCATGATACAAATTTTAATGTTAAATTTAAATGGATAATTTTTCATTAAAATTTTATATAAATTTTGTCTATTTAAATTTGTTCAATTTTTAATTAATACTTTATATTATCATTATGGTTGTTAACACTATGCTTATTAAAATGAGTTTAACAAATCAATAATTTTCTGTTTTTATTTATAGTATTAAAAATATATATTTATACATTCTATATTAAATAATATTTAATTTCATTCTAACTTTTAATTTTGTATATAGGTTTTGTATAAAGTTAAAGCATATTATAAAATTTTGTATATTATTTAATAAAATATTAAATAAATCATTAAAAATTAAAAATATAGAATTATTTAATTTATTATTGTGGTGTATTAAATTTGAAATAAAATATATATTGGCTATGTGATTAAAACTTATTGTACTCTAAATTCATTATTATTTAAAAATTTCAGGAAAGGTTTGGAACAAAATACTTTAAACTTAAAAATGTAAAAACTATAGATTGAATATAAATTCAGTTACACTTTTCAAATTTAGTGTTTGTGTATTGATCTTTTGAATAATATATATATATATATACTGTAATATATTTGACATATTTTATTGTATTTAGTCGTAAATAACGGAAAACATATTCTACTAATGTGTATCAATACAAAATATTAATTATTTTAAATAAAAGTGAAAGTTTATGAGTAAGATTTTTCTGTTTATTATAAACGTTTCAAAATAAAAAGTATAGCTCTTTTAACATTTTCGGATTATTTGTTGATTTATATAATAATAATATTATTATTAATATTATTATTAATATTATTATTATTAGGAATAACAATTTTAATTAGATTTTGTTCAAAGAATAGTTTAATAATTGTATTTGCGTATTTGCATACATTTTTATTCATATTCGTAAGAAATTAGCAATATTCACCAAAAATAACTATAATTTACAATAATATATACAATATAATTTACTGTACGTTAGCTTTGTGCAGTTTGATAGCATTAACTCTGAATAAAACAATGATAAAGGGGTATCAAATCCTTATATTCAGTTAATTTTCTACAAATTATTTAAATATTGGATTATAATTATTCATAGCTAAAAATGTTGATTATTAAATTTAATTTTTACTAGATATATATTTTCAATCATTTTGTATAGTATAAAAATAAATTTTTATAATAACTATTTACAGTATATTTAAAACATTTCAGTAATATTTTTAATTTCGATTATAATTTTTAACAAATTTATAATACAGAATATTTATGAATTCAATTTTAGTTTTTATTTTTTTTATAACTTTTTTCAACTATTTTATATTTGCTATACTATACTTACTAAAATTGCTTTTCAATTCATATGAAATATGTTATAAGAACAGTTTAAATTCATATTCAAATTTTTAGACAGTGGCTTCTGCACATTGGTGTAATTTTTTATATTTTGATTTAGAATAAATTAACATGATCATAGCATTTTTAAAGTACAAAATAGAATTTTAAAATACATGATATAACAGCAAGTTTCTTAATTTCAAATGTCAATCATTGTTTAATTATATATATATATATATATATATATATATATATATATATATATATATATATATATATATATATATATATATCATAATCTAAATAATAAATCTAATTAAATAAATTAAGTTAATTGAGTTCAATTAATTTATTACTTCAATGGATATCATGTTTAAAATACAAATAATTTATATATATATATATATATATATATATATATATATACGATATTATATATTAATAAACCAATATATAATATTTTTTTAATATTATTAAATTTGCACTATTAATTTTTTAAGTACCTTCTGAAATTATAACGAAAGAATTAATTAACCATTTATGGGTGAACTCCTTTGTCTTTTATTTTATTCACAAAATTTGTTCATAGAATTCTACTTAAAAAATTAAAATAAGAGTTAATAAAAGTATAATAAAATTCTTAAGATAAAGGTAAGAGAAAATTGGTATTTATTGGTTATTATTTCTTATAATGTGTTTTGTAAAATTTACACTGATTAATTTTATCTCGACATATACGCTTATGTATTTTGAAAATAAATGAAATTTTTTTAAACATTAATTTATAAATAAATATGTTTATAAATACTTTTTTATAGAAATAAAATTATAGTATCACGATAAATTTAATATAATGCAATGCTTAAAAAATTTCATCTTTTAGACCTAATTTTTAAACACTAATTTTTAAACTTTTTATGTAATATTTCTTTAGAATATTATAAAAAACAAATGTTTTATGATATTTAAATATAATTATTTTGAAAGGATTATTTATTTCAATTTTTTTACGTTGTCTTTAATGTTCGACTAGTAACCAGGGAATGCATTTTATACAATTCTTGATATTCATTAATATCTTCTATGCCTTTCTATTCCTTACAAGCTTGGCAGAAGCTGCTTTTGAACGACACATCCATTACTTTTCCAATTACGTTCTCAATTATGTTAGAGATACGTTAAAGATATAAAAAGATTTTTTACTCGCCGAAAATATTGAGTTAAATGTTATTCTGCGGTAAAACAGCAGATTAAAATTAAATTGCTAGTTTATTGCTGTATTATTGGTTCTTTGTAATATTTTTTACGTAATTGTTCATTATTTATATTACAATGGTAATTACTTTTAATAGCTTGATAATTATATTAAATTTGGGTGTAATTGTCAGTAATTATGGTTTATGGTAACGTATGACCTTAAAATCTTTTAACATATAAGTGTATCAATATTATTATCATTTTTTAAGTTTTTTTTTTATCGTAACCAAAATCTTTTGTTTATATTTATCGATATGGTTAGTTTAATTAGGATAAATATTAATTTATAAGATATCAATTTTAATTTAATTAATTACTTAAATCAATAGGATTTCCTTCGAACAGCTATACATAGAATTTTATCAACATCACCATGATTTATTTTAAACATGAAATAAATGTTTGAATATTTATTTTCGCTAAAAATAATGAAGTTATATACTTTTTAGGTAAAATTATTTTTTAACTTCAAAAAATATCTTCAAAATCATGTCCAAATCATAATAAAACATATAAATAAAACATAAATAATGTAAAAAATAAAAAATAATAAGATATTTTAAAAATAAATAGTATTAACGGAAAGAAAAATATAAAAAAAGAAGTATATGAAGAAGAAATTAATAGCATTAAATAAAAGGATATCAGTTTTTTATAATACAGTACTGCAGTTTGTATTTATTCTTATATTAAAGAGAATATTTTGGGAATTATTTTACGTTTCCATGGTAGGTCATAATTGTTATACACATAATTATTATAAAGTATCCCTTTCATTAACATAACAGCAATTACTTCAATTTAATCAACTTAATAAATATTATTAAGTATTTCTCACTTTGATTAAAACTTAAATTTGTGATCACTTGCTTTGATTCTGGTGTGTCAAGTTTTCACAACACAATAGAATCTAAAAGTTTTTCTATTAATGAATAATCAATGTTTGTTTGGTAAATCCACCTTCTTTTCAGGTTTCTTTTCTGGTCCAAAGTGTTATCACTTCATGTAGTAGAAGAACTTGTTCACCAGAAATTCTAAGTCTACCGTATTACGGTGATTATACAGATAAGCTGATTCAGTTTACAGTATTTCAATCGTATTTTATTTTACAATAAAAGAATAAGTCGATTTACACATAATAATACATTAAAAAGTAATGACTTGATGCATTCATGATCCAATATATGGAGAAAATCACTGAAAAAGAAATAATAAATCTAGATTAAAAGAAATACAATAATATAATTTGTCCTTTTAATAACGAAAAAACGAAGTAAATTAAAAGAATTTAACAAAATATCAGTGTTCTTATCAAAATTGTGCGAATTTAATATTTTAATACGTAATCGAAAATAATGTACGAAAAACAGATAAAATCATCAAAGATACGTAGTGAAATACAGAATAGAAACTTACTTAAATATATATGCTCGATTGCTATTTTTATATAAATTTTTCTTATTCTCGTTGCTTGCTTTTGTTTATCCTTCTCTCCTCTCTCTCTCTCTCTCTCTCTCACTCTCATTCACTGTGTTCCAAGTGTTTTGTGACAGAATTCCTGTCTTCATTCGCAATCTATCAAAAATTGATTCGTTTATCTTTCTATCTTTTATTTTCCTACTGTTTTGTATTTTCCGAAACTCCCCGTTTTCTTCGGTAGATATATTCATGAACATTAGTTATAATTAGCATGGCCAACACAACAGTACCAATTAATTTTTTACAACTTTACTATAACAGGGTTCAAATCCATAATTTGAATTATTGTTAATAATCAATCAAATCACATTTATATTTTATCAAGATAATCGAGTTATAAAAAATGTTGCACAGATTATAGCAAATTTATTCAAATAAAAGTTGATTTCTTTAGAAAAAATAGGATAAACCTTAGTATCTAAGTAAGTAATATTAGTAAAAGACAGGAATTCAGGCATCAATAATCTATTCAAAGTTATAGTGACAAGTGAGTAAAATAATAAATTGCTTATTATTTATTACATAATTCAATTTTATATAATTTTTTATATAATTTATTTTTATATTATTTTATAATATATTATTTATTTTGAATTATTTTATTTATTACTTTATATATGTCATATTATTTTATTTTATATTTAACATTTTTCATGATTTTTCATTCAAAGATGAGAATGTATAAAACTACAATAGATTTAAGTAATATAATTTTAATCACTGATATTATTGATTCTATCGAAGTTTTTAAAAAAATGGCTATTATTCATTTAGGATTAATTAATGAGTAATTTTGAATTCTTAAAATTTATAATTTTATAAAATTTTGTATAAAATTTAGTATTTTAAATACATTTAGAATCTGTCGATGAAACGTATCAACATGATAGTTGATAAATGTATTTCATTAACTTACAATGTTATTATGTATTAATAGAAACCGGTTTATAAAAGAATACAATAAATATGAGATTTACTTTAGAATATATATGAGGATTTGGATACAGAATGTAATTCGATTACGTTACTTTAAATGATGGTAATTATTATATACTTTTGAATATATTACGAATATATTGAATATATTATTTGAATAGTTACGATTCTATATATTATTATCACTTTTTGTGTACGATAGATACTTATAATTACTTTTGGACACACCTCTTTCATTCAAGGGGCTATTCGTAGACTTGTCTCTGATCTTTGTCGTGATATTAATTTGATTTATATTATTATATAATCGGATTTATATAATCGGAAATATAACGAAATCGCAGAAAACATAATTCCGATTACTAATCGAATATTTTCCTTCTTTATATTGTCAATTTAGGCTTATATTTAAATAGAGGAAAAAGAAAACTACGGTATCTGGGTATATATATCTTTATAGATTAATGGAAAATTAACGTAGGCGTAGGAATCAATTTAAAATAAAGTTTAATACACGTACATATAGAATTATTTTATATTTCTGTTAATGCATGGATAATACATATTATTTAATATATTTTTCTATCATTTTTTTCGGTCTCATTTAGACAATAATCTAAAACATTATCAATTATCAGAATAACTGATAATTGATAGAATTTATAAGAAAATAGCAAATAATAATTTATAAATTAATAAAATTATTTCAGCTTTATTAGAAGAGTAGATTTTAGAATCACATTATAGTGTCATATATTAAGGAGCATTCATATGTTAAATACATAATATCTATATAGTATTCATCATTCATTTGTTTAATAAATATTTGAATAACAAGATACAACTAAATAATAATACTGGTAGAAAAAATTATAAAGATTCAGTTTCATTATTGTACAATTGAAATAATTTCATATTAAATATTAAATATCAAATATTAAATTATTTATATTACAAAATTCCACCTCTACAGATATAATATAATATTTATTTTCATCAATATATAATATTTTAAATATTCATCATATCTAGGTAAATATTAAGTGTTTAAATAATTTGAAAAATTTAGTTTTATTTGAATTTTGTGTTCAATTAAATAAAGTAATACTTAGAATTAATGATGTATTTTATATGTATTAAATAATTTTGCTTATTAGATCTAAAAAATAATTTTACTAGTATCACGATTATATTTAATTATGGAAATATATATATATATATATATATATATATATATATACAGGTATTTTGCCAAAATACATAAAATCACAATGTAAATTTATAATAATATTTATAGTACTTTTTAAGTATTATTATTGAATAATTTTAACTCTAAATTCTTATTCTATTCGAAAGCTTATATTATTTAATTTCGTAGAGTATATATAAAAAATAAATAAATATATATATTAACACTTCTATTTTTTTCAATATATTATTATTGTATATTTCATATTATATTATTTTATGATACAAATAATTTTTGAAATATTATTGGAGTTACACAATAATGAATTAATTAATATAAGAATATATTGCTTTTATTGTAAATAATATCATAATATAATTTTTTAAATTTGATATTTATTTAAATAAAAATATGATCAATTAATTTGACCACTTAAAATTAATAATTTTCGTGTAGAATTTTCGTAAGCAAAATATTATTCATAATTTATTATTATATTAAATAATTATATTATTTAATTATTGGCGAATTTATAAAATCTGGAGTTCATTATTTAGTATTTTAAAGTACTTATAAATATAAAAAAGATATTGTTTAAATGTAAAGTATTTTCAAAAGTTTATTCTAACGAATGATGTATTTGCTTGTAAGTTTTTCGATGCGCAATGTGTAAGTATAAAATAATATTGTAAGTATAAAATAATATCCATACGTGTTCAGGGTTCTTGCAACACTTTAATAATAATAAGAGTTCATGAATCTGATAGTGTCATTCATCATGAGTTAATTATTTATCACTTTATTCAATCTGCTATTTATTATATTTGAATTTAAAAAGTATTTATTAAAAATTATCGATTAATATTAATTTTATATGAGCCTTAATAATATTTCTAATAATAACTGTTGAAGATCAATAAGTTAATTTGTATTTTGCATTACTTTTATTCATATATTACACAAGAGAAAAACATTTAAAGTTAAATTAATTATGGTAGTTATTTTGTACACAATTATTATAATAATTTGATTTAAAATCTTCCACAGAAAGTACATGGATTTATTATTAGTTGTATTTAATTTACATTTTCATTTTTATATTGTATATGCATATGACATTTTAATACTAATTACAATTTTGTAAAATGCGTAATCTAGAAATTATATTGCTACGATATTCAATAAATCATTTTACACTAATCTAATATTGATTTAAATATAATATGAAATTAAGTCTTATAAATTATAATGTTTTCTTGTATTTTCTTGTATTTTAATGTATCATTTTCTCAAATTTGTGTTAAATATCTTTCTTGTAAATATTTCAAGTATTTAATAATCAATAATAAATATTATAATCGAATAATTAAAATCGGATTAGTTTATTTTTTTTAAATTTAATAATACATCAAAATAATAGATAAGTATACAATTTTTCATGTATATTTTATCAAGGCCTTTACAAAACACCGCTTTTTAACTTATTTGTGAATTACAAAATGAATATTACATATAAAGAAAAATATTTTAATTGCGATAAATATAAATTAATAATCTAAATAAAATAAGTAATACAATTAAATTTAACTAACTTTATTTATTTACATAAAAGAAGTGTAACCTAAACCTTAAACATAAATAACGTTGAACCATTAAAAAATAATATTAATTAAAAAAAAGTTATTTTACTTTGCACAAATTAAAATATAATTATAATATTTAATTTGTAAAAGTTGAAGTTACATAAATGTACATTTGTTATGCAATTATAATATTATAAAAAGTATTACTAAAAATAATAGCAGTATAAAAGTAATAAAATAATTATTAATGTATTTAATGTTGGTTTTGTAACATAGATAATGTAAATATACCTGAAGGAGCGATAATATTGTATTTTTAATAAATTATTAGAAGTACAAAATATCTAGTTATAATAAAAATATAATGACAGAAATATGTTTCAAAAAAATATTATTTTGTATTATGTACAATTATGTGTCTTCACTCAGATTAAAACTAAATTTTTATTATGAATCAATCCAGATATTCATTAATTTGGTGCTAATATTTTTCAAGTTCCAGAATTATGTTTAATTATTAAATTCAAACTATTCTCTAATTACTATAATTCTTATACTTATACTTTTATTAATAGATCCCTGCTAAGTATTGTATAACGATATTATATTTTATTATGTTAGTTGCATTTAATTAATTGTTGACTCTTTCTCTTGAAAATAATACATTTAGAATCACATATTTAAGACATGTCATTGTTTAAATTAATGTTTTTATATATTATGTTTTTGTGAAAAATAGAAAGCTATGGTTCATTATATACCATATTTAATTATAAAAATATATATTATAAAATTTTAATTTAATGTATAACAGTTGACTTTGTTTATTAAAATTACTTGTTTTATGGAAATAATATTTTACTTAAAGCTCAAAATGTTAATGTTCCAAAAATCGATTATTAATAGCTTTGTTATAAAATTTTTGTTTTGAAAAGGAATGAAAGCTATAACAATGCTCAATATTGTAATAGAAAATAAAAAATTCGTCTTTTCAGTACATAGAACTAATATATCTTAAAAATTGTTAAATTTCAATAATAATTTTAATATTTATTGATACTTAAATATATGTTTATAAATACCATATATTTATTTTTCCAAATATATTTTATTGAAAAAACTGTATAAAAATTAATAATTTGTATATTGATATATGTGTTTTTGTTTAAAAATATTGTTTACATAATTATTTTAGCATATTATGTATTATATGATCCTCGCGTAGTAAAAATATTTCAGTAATATAAATGTATTAATATCCTGTATTTAGGTAATAATATTGGCTTATTGAATTAAAAGGGAAATAATAAAAAAAATGAATAAATACAAAGATTTGATAGTTATTTTTATATTGTAAAATTTATAGAATGATCTGATTGGAAAAGGAAAATTTTAGATAAAAAGTAAACTTAATATTTTAATTTGCGATTTTAAATTATATATTCAAGGAAAGCACATTTAATTAATAGAATTATAATGAAATTGCAGAGTTGATTTATATGAAAAGAATTTTACGTTTTCGTATGATATTTGCTGCCCAACATTATTTTTTTAGTTGCTTTTGGAATGAGTGAAGTCCTATTAAAAACTTTGGAACTGCATACCTTTTTCGCGAATTTTATGAGTATATTTGTGTACATATACGGGATAATGCCAATTCATTTAGAGCTCGTTATTTTTACACTGACTTGGTATAATACTTGAATTTTTTTATGCATATATATAGATACACACACACACACACACACACACACACACACACGCACCCACACACATATATATATATATATATATATATATATATATATATACAGATACAAGTATTTGCTCTGGAAAATTGTATGCTGAAAGACCTGTCTTTGTTTCTGTTTTTCTGTACAAGATGTAATTCACGCCGTGGAAACTTTTCTGGATTTAAGATCTTTGAAATCGCTACTATTTCGTTCTTATTGGCAGAGCTATTAGAGATTGGAATTAGTTTCTACATGGGCACGGTATTCGATTTCGTTTCTAGCATTTCCGAAGCAGGTGAAAACTGTTAAATAAATTCATTTATCTTACTTCAGATTTGCGATGAATTCTTTCTTACTTATTACCACTATATTAGAGGCAAACTGCATTTTTTTCTCAATATGTATAACGTTAAGTTTTTATGAGAGAATACTTATAATTCACAAATCAAATTATTACATTAGATTCACTTGAAAAAAACAAACAAAAATAATTTTTGTTGATCATTACAATAGCAAATAAAATTTACACATATTGGAATTCTTATTAATTTAAAAAAATGGAAAATATGAATTTCCTGTAAGTTTATTTGATGTATTATAACTTCGATTGCTACAACGTAACAAAAAATATTAATAGTTTGAACAATAATTTTAGATAACTGTAACTATTAATTATTAATAATATAAATAAATCAAATTAAATTTTCGAAATAGAATTTATACATTTCTCTACAATAAAAATAACAAAATATCAAAAAAAAACTTTCATCTCCATTAAAACAATGATGAGCTATCTATTGTGATAAAATGTTACTTATCATACATATAATAATGACTGTATAAATACTTATATTGTATAAACATTATTGAAAAAATATCAAAAAATATATTAATTTATTATCTACTTTTTGATCTCATGTTTTAAGTAAAAGTATTATTTATTGTATATATTAAAATTTATTTTGTTGGTGTTATTTTAACTGAGCTCAAAGATTTTCATATTCCACTGTAGTTGTAATTTTATTGCTTGCTATGAAAGGTTTTATTGTCAATTATTTATAATTATTGTATTGTATACGATCAAATTTCAAAATTACTTGTTGTAATTAGTTTCAATAATTTAGTTTTGAAATATTTATAATTTACTTAAGTTACAAAAAAAGTAATTGGATTTTAAATATACCTAAGACTAGATAGTTTTGAATTGTATTGAATAATTGTATTGAAAATAGAATTATTTCATAAAAATCAATCTAAAATAATATGAATTTATATACTTACAATGAATTTATATTCACACTAATATTAAAATATTGTATTAAATATTGTAGATGATTATTAATATTTTCAAACAGTTTCAAAATGTTCATATTATATGTTTACTTATGTTAAATAAAAATAAAATATTTTATAAATTAATTGGAGAAGTAAACTAAAAAGTCTCCTTTATGAAATTAGAATATTTGGTATTTTAATGTAAATTATATATAACACATGCACATAAATAAAATAATTATTTTTAAATTTAGCTATGAAATAAAATTTAAATGGAGAATATGATTACTTTAAATTCATTAGTAAATTAATTAGAATTTGAAACTTAAATATTTTCAATCATATTACTTCATATATATATATATATATATATATATATATATATAAGAAAATAATTAATATTGATAAATTTTAAATCTGTATTCGTTTAAATTATAAAATTCACAGTCTTAACTTAAGTTCATTTTTATTTTCAATGAAATGCGCATACATATCATAACTTTAGTGCAATAAATAATTTAACTTTCATTTAATTATTTTAAATTTAATAAATTTAAATCTTTAAGGTATTCTTAAAGAGAGAGAGAGAGAGAGAGAGAGAGAGAGAGAGAGAGAGCGAAAATTAATAATGGAATAATAAATAAAGCTTTTTCTCAATGAAAACGTTTGAAAAGATGTAATATAAATAATATTGAATACAAAATTTTCGTAAGAGAAAAAATTATTTCATATTTTTACAAATGGAGGCGTGAGTATAAGGTAATAATGTAAATTTCGTGATTAGCATTATTGTTCAATGTGCAAATAGCAACTTTTTTGTAATGGATACAATAAACGTGTATTTTGTATATTAAGAAAACGTAACATTTAGATTTTTTCTTATATAAATAAATTATAGAAATATCAATATTTCAAATTTTATGACAACTATATTAGAAACGTAGAGTCGCATTATAATTTATGTACGAATTAAAAATATGTTTTGAATTTTTTATTTCAATATACGTTAATATGTTTCAAAAATGTCCGTTGTAAATATAATTACCACAAAAAGCTACTTTTTTTACTTTTATAAAAAGAATAAATTTTATGAATCTTTATTATTATGTTTAATTTCGATGTAAATCGTGATAATTAAATTAAAATTTAGTAGATACTTTTTATTTCACATAGATAAAATATAGAATGGAGGAAACTGAAGCCTTTCTTTGAAAACTATAGGAATAAACCATTTATTTGAAAGCATGTTTTATGATAAATCACAAAAACAAAGTACTCCACATCATTCGTGATAGAGTCAACTATTAACAGATTCGGGCAACAATCCAACTTTTACGACTGCATTAAAAAAGCTGTAATAAAAGATAATATTTTATTCATATTTATTATTTTTAATATTTTATTCTATTGTTTATTTACGAAATTAAAATGATGCAAATTTTTTTACAGTATTATTAAAATAAAATAAGTTATTTTCATTCTCTTAACTTTGAATATTTTTAACATTTTTAAAAATTTCAAAATAATTACATGTTTTATATGATTCGGTAAAATATTTACTAGTTTATAATTTGTACATATTTTATTTTTAATATACAATCAATCATATTTTTCGTGATTTATTAAATGTTTGCGGATAATGCATATATTACTTGGATTATTGAGATGTAATTTATATCTAATTTTTTTATTGAAAAATCGTATGTTATTAAATATATTCCAGTTTCATCACAAGCATTATGCAAATGTTAAAAAATTATTATTATACAGGAATACTCTGAATGCAATGTATGATATTAATTTGAAAATTGTAAATATTAGATTGAATCATATAACAATGTAAACATTTTAAAATTCGAAATCTTAAATGTTATGTGAAAGAGAGAGAGAGAGAGAGAGAGAGAGAGAGAAATGTGATGTGGAGGGGGGAAGAGAGGGAGAGTAATAAATGATAAATGCAAACTAAATAGCTAAAATATAATAAGGTGAAATGGAGTTTATGTTGATGTCAGGAGCTACCACGCGATTCATTACTTGTCAAATAATGATACATTTTGTATTAAAACGAATAGCACTTTATACGGAATATTGTTTTTCTGGCTTTAATCGCTGAAATAACTAATCATAACATTTTGAAGTTTCGGAAATCCATTTGATAGCCATTTTTTGTTTGTCGTTATTTTGTTCAGTTGAGTATCGAAAAATATGTATGTGAGATTTCTGGTTTCTTTCTATCGTTTGGCGGGCTATGATATTCTCTGTTCTCATTAATCAATGTTCGTGATTCGATAGCATAAACTTTTATATAACTTTCAGAGCAAAGTTTCACCTTTCTGTGATATATTTACAGGTTCTATTCATCGAGAATCTCTATTCTTCAGAAGATCTAGCGACTTGGATCTACAGACTTTTTTATAAGGATGCTCACCATTAGTATAAATTCTGTGATGTTGCTTTCTCAGTCAGATGATGTGATAAGTCTTGGGTGGAGACGTCTGCAATTGAGATTAAGCCCTTTCGATAAATTTTGTTCTTCATTGTCTCTCACATAACGGCTAATTGAGAAGTTGTAAAGGAATGTATATAAATGTATATAAAGGATGAATGATATATAAATGTATGAAATGTATATAAAGGAACTAAATTCTAAATTGTACTAATGCATGGCCATCTACCTTATGAATTTGAATTGCAATATGATTTTCTTATCCCCATATTGTTCCGACATATACCACTAGCGTGTGAATGGTATTATTCCGTCTCTTATTTTATATATTTTATATATTTTATGTAACTGCCTTGTAAAATATTGTGTTTATATCATCATTTTTTAATTAATTCATGGACACAATATCTGTTTTATCTTAAGTTAAATATATCTTAAGTTAAATATTTTGTAATATTATTATTTGCGATTCGTTAATAAATTTTAATTAAATTATTATTAACTATAACTTTTAGCCAATTCAATATTTTACATATTATAGAGTATAACGTTTATCGAACTTAATCGGTTAAATATTATAAAAGAAAGTAAATTTATGATTGATTAATTCAATGTTACTTAAAACATGACATAAATATTTACCTTACGAGTTTATGTTATAAAATAAAATAATAAAGAAGAAAATATGTTTACATTAATATATATTGTTCCTCAAGTATAAAATTTATATTATATTATATTTACTAATTTAAAATTAAATCGCCATTCATCATATGAATTGATTGGGTATTATTGATTTAATATATCAAAATATATAATGTTCTTCTGGTTTTCAAAATATATGATATAAATATATAATTCTAAAAATATCAATTGGAGCATTAATTTTGTTTAATAGCTATTTTAATTTAAATTTTTAAATTTATTTAGTCCTGAAAATATGAACTAGTCCATAAAAGTGATATTATAATATCTATAATATATATAAATATAAATATATATATATATATATATGTATATATATAATATGAATAAGTCATTAAAATTTGTAAAATATGTTTTAAAATAATATAATAATATTTTTTGCAATCTTTTCAATATAATATTTAATATAAAAGTAAAGTTTCTGAGAAAGTAAATTTTATTTTAATAGAATATAAATTTTAATCTTTGCAATTGTTTTAAATTTTAAACTTCTAATTCAAAATTAAGTAAAAGTACAAGAAATCGTGTTAGGATATATTATTATTAGTAATATTTATATTATCTTATGAAGTGCATATTAAATATAAATCTAGAAATAGGAGCATTCCTTATTATTTAATAATTATTACTCCGATAATCCGTTTAATACGTGTAATACTTTGTTTCGAAAATCCACCATATTGTAAAATCTGCATTACTCGGATTTAATCTGTATTTAGTTTGTTGAATAAGTTTTTGTTAATTTTCATCCTTTCAAGAAATTCTTTACTGTACCTTCTTTATCTTATCTTTTCCATGTGACTGAATATTTTCAGTGAAATCATCTTGTAATAAAAGTTGAGTTTTATTTTTTCTTATATCTGTATCTCTCTAATCTTGTATCTTGAGCTTTTGAAATAATTCTATATTATAAGAAATTGATACTAAATAATCCCTTAAAAATTGAAAATAAAATTTATTACATGAAAACTATTTAAAGACAGATAAATTTTTTATTTATGGTTTTCATTTTCATTTTAAAATTCGTAATATTGAAATTAATTAAAATTTTTATTTTAGTTTAAAAATTTATTCTTATTATTATTTTTATATTATTATTTTTTAATATAATTAAAGTTTCAAATTATTATTAAAACTTTTAAAAATAAAGTTGGAAATATCAATTTTTTATTTTAAACATATATGCAACACTATTAAAGTTTTACGACAAATCGATTAAAGAATTATACGAAAAATAAGGAAAACATAAATTAAAACAGTATAATCATTCGCTGAAAAATATAATGTAATTCTTATGAAGATATAAAGAAAACATACAGGAAAGAAAATTCAAATATTTAATGAATGTAAGAGTTATAAAATTAAATTTGAAACATTAAGGTACTTATACTTAATTTTTTTTATTTTTTTTTATAATACTAAATGAATAGATATAATTTACAGTAGAAAAGACTAAGTAGAGAATGAATTCATATAATATAGATTTTGTTTTATTCTTATGCGAATGTTGTATTCTAAATAATGAGAATAAATGGGAGTATGAGTGAGAAACACTTCCTTGAAGGAGAAAAATACATTGCTCTCTTTCTCTACTTCAACTCACTTTACTTTCTGAAAAACTATAAGCTAAAAAAGAAGAATGAGCTCAAGGGAGAGAAAAGCGTCACATTTATTGTTCACTAGTGTGTATTTTTCTCTCATTAGAATTGTCTACTCAGTATAAAAAGTAGTGGAATAATGATAAAAATAAAATTTATTTTAAATTTTCGAATAGGTTGAAATCATTTTATTAGTAAAAGTTGTTCTATTAATATTTATTTTAAAACTAATTATTTATTGTAAAGAAAAGTCAATATTTTAAAATTATTATCTAAAAAATAACTCAATATTTAAAGAAAGTATATTGCAATTTAAAGAAATAGTTTATAATAAATAGTTTTAAATGTACAGAACATATTATAAATTTAGTAAGTTAAATATGTTGCTATTAGTATGATAGTGTAAACATAAAAATACAAAAAGGAAACAACTTCTCTTAATTATAAATAATGCTTAATTAATAATACATTTTTGATAAATTTTTATTTGAAAATATCTTGTAGTTCTTATTTTAATTCATTAAAATAGAATTAATTTAATATATAGAATAAAATACTATAAAACTAATATTTATTTTAACGAAGTATAAAGGGCAACTTTTATTGAAATATTTATCGATTAACGTTATTATTAATTACTTATAAATATATAAAGATTTTCATTTATACTTATTCTGAATTAATAAGCATTATTTTTATATCTATAATAAAATATTTATAATACACATTAATTCATTATTAAAGAGCATATCCAAGTCAATAGATATTAAATTGATGATCTTGAGCAAATGTAAAAATATACATATTGAAGTTGTGGATTCATATATTTTAATAAAGTTTGGACCGATTTAAAATTAAAGCAGATTTCATACCACATTTTTTTCAACATAGAAGATTATTTTTTTCTTGACTATATTCATCAATATATAAAGGAAACGGAATATTATATGAATCTTTAAGTATCTGCTCAATGGAAGAGAGGAACTGCACTAGCAAGTCTACTCATCACCTCAACTCAAGTATCTGTTCGTTTCTTGATAGTTGTTAGCATCAGTTAATATTTTAATCGTTTCACGTAAACACCATTACTAGTTATTTGTTGTGGAATACTATAAATTAATAATACATATATTTTGCAGAAAATTTTATTACTAAATATAAAATATTTCAATAGTACCTTAATTTAAACTGTCATAAAAAATATCAACCGTTATACATTAAAATTTAAAATTACAGTTCCTTACTATATTATTATTCATTTTTAATTGAAATATTTATATAAATAATAAAAATTTAGTTTACATATATAATAAAAATAGTTTCTGTGTAAAAAAGTATTTATCGATGTTATTATTAAGAAAAATGTCTAATATTCAGATGATCATTTGCAAATCAAATTATGTTGAAAACTATAGCATTATTGAACTATAATGATGAAAACAAGATTGTTATTTTAAGATCTATAAGATTTTAGTCTATTTTATCTCGTCATATTCAGTATTTGATTATATATCTTGCATATCTGTATACCTGGATGTAAGCACACACATATATTACTTTCGTAATTGCTGTATATAATTTATAATTTTATATGCATATTTTATTCTTTTGAAAATATATGTAAGGGGACGAAAAAGTGTATATCATTTATTATCAAACCATTGGAAATAAAGTTTGATGAATTGGTCAGTGCATATAAGCAAGTAAATTTAATTATGGTCTTTATGTATGGAAAATTTTCGATTTCAAATAATAAATGAAACATGGAAACTAATTAATATGATGTGGAATTCAATATTCGGTATTTTTAATCGAATTTAATATTGTATAATAAGTTCTATTTAATAAATATTGAAGAATTTAAGTTTTTAATATGATCTGAAATAAGGCAAAATTAATCTAAATTTTTAAAATGAATTTTCTACTTTGACAAATTTTGTTAATTAAATATTAAAAATCAATATCACAATCAATATCGCTGTTTACATTCATAATAATCAGATAAATAAATCACTTGAAGTAATTACACATAAATAATAAATGATAAATAAATGTATTTTTATTAATAATATATTTTTAATTTTATAGGTTTATCAACTAATAAATTTATGGAATGCATAAGAAATTTAAAGAACCTTAAAAATACATATTTTAACATTTTACAAATAAAATTTTTAATTTACGATCGCAATGATTCTAACATATTTTTTATTCTAACATATTTTTAAAATGTTTATTGCAAACTCTAGGAAATTTCTTCTCAGTGGCTTCATTACATTATTATTTAACTACGGCAAGTAAATTAATATAGCTTAATACTTATATTCAATTTTTAAATATGTATCACGATTATTAAATTATTATACACAATAAAACTTTTGCTTTGTATATCGTTTTCAAAATTTATAATTTTCTATTATAATTACGTAAAATTTCAACGACTTTATTTTTTGCTTCACATATTTTAATGGTTCATATCTTAAAACCTTTTAATTATAATATCAATATAAGCATCAATATTTCTCTTATTTATTCACTATAAAATATCATTATAATTGTAATTTAATTATTCATAAAGTGATTTTTGATTAAAATTAATAAATTCATAAAAATGAAAATTATTTATTTTCTTGATATAAAAATGTTTTTTTGAATAATTTAAGCTGAGTTTGCCTTTATTTAATTATGTCTAAAAAAAATTTTCAGTATAATTTTCTTATTCTTTTATTACTATTTCTTGATAATTTTTAAAGACTCTGCACAAAAGTATATTTTACTTATATTGTTTTATGTGGTTTTAAGGAGTTGATCAGTTACGTATAAAGTTTTAAAAATTTATAACTTTTACGGTTCCACTGAAAATTTTGTTATCACAAAGTAATTTCCATTTAAAAGCTTTTATGAATTATATATGAAAGAAAAAACTTTCTTTCATTTCATTAGGAATAATTCATTTTTTTCTGTAAATTAATATACAAATTGTATAAATAAAAAATATAAATTATAATAATACAATATTTACATATTTAATACAATATAAATAAGTTGTAAAAATGTTTATCATTTTATTTCAATTACAGATATTTAACTAAATTGAACAACTCACAGATTTTTAGAGATTTTCAATAGTTTGTAAAACACTATAGATTTTATTTATTTTCTGTTTGTTTCTTCGTAACAATACGATATTGCACATTGTGTTGAACATTCTTTTATTTGCATCACCACACTATAGTATCTTTCATAGCGTAACAATCTAAGCGTCGTTTTGTAGATTAATCGATTTTTTACGAACGATCTATGGTTGTGTATATTGAGTCTCCATGTATACAATGACCTAAAGTAAAAAATTTTCATTTACCATTCATCTCTTTTCATTTCTAATGTTTTCACACCATATATGAATTACCATTCTTTTATATTGTCTGGTCATTCCTCGTCAATTTCTACAATTTTTTTTTTCTATTTTTTTGTATACAAATTTATATAAGAAATAATTTGACCAAGAAAATATATTTACTGAAAAATTTTATACTTGTGTATTCAATCAGTCAAAATATATTGAACATATATTAGTAAATTTGAAGAAAATCCAAAACTCACAGTTAAAATGAAACGATCTATATATTAGTTTATATAGTAATAATAAGAGTATTAGTTGTTTGTGAATATCAAATTTATAAAATTATTATAAATGATTTTTTGAAAATATTTTATTTAAAATGTGATTCAATATTTGTATATAAAAGACTTTCTTTAAACAATAAATTTACTAATATTCTTTTAAATGAGCATTGTACATATTTTATTTATATTTTAATATGTTTAGTAAATTCATTCATTACTAATAAAGAATTTATTGGTTAAAATATATTTTACTACACTTCATAATATAGGATTTTCATTCTTACAAATATTATTACAAAATTTTTCTTCCATTATTATGTTCTTCCTTTTCAAAAATATTATTTTCCAAAACATTAACAATCAATACAAAGTTATTTACTTTTATTAGGTTCATATTATATAGATTATAATAATTAATGCATGAATATTCTCAAAAGCCTCATCAAATTTTTTTATATAGAACATTTTTTAAATAATAATTTATAAATAGATATAATTCAAATATGAGTAATTATTAAGAAAAATATAAAAAAATTTCGCGTAATTTTTCATTCAAATAAAATAATTATATTATAATAAAATTAAAATTTTATTTTATTGACTAGTTCTATTATTATAAATATATACTTAATATATTTTAATGATTATTCATAGCTGACATAAATTTATAATCCTATTTTCAAGCCTTTAATGTTAAAAACAAAGAATAATTTAGAAATTATACGTGTAAAGGATTACAATCTATTATTTTTTAAATTAAATTTTATCCTTTTATAATTATTACCAAAAATATTATTTTATATTATTATAATACCATTGATGTAATAATATTAATATAATAATATAGAATATATGAACCAGAAAAAACTCTCCCACGTTGTGTGTTTCTTCTACATTTCCTTTTTTTCCGAGTTAAAAGTATCTGGGGACCACTCTCATGTCCTCCGTTTCTAATTTTTTTACAGCTCGCTCGACTA
Source organism: Ceratosolen solmsi marchali (assembly GCF_000503995.2). Lineage (NCBI taxonomy): Eukaryota > Metazoa > Arthropoda > Insecta > Hymenoptera > Agaonidae > Ceratosolen > Ceratosolen solmsi. The sequence goes on from NW_011948434.1 coordinate 2,903,007, forward strand.
CAGCTGTTACGAGTTAGCTCACTCAACGCTGGTGGCAATGCTCTTATAGCAACATAGAAAAATCAGTGTATAAGGGTAAACTCAAAAGTGCTTGCACCGAATATTCAAGGTAAATGTAATTATCTATAAAAATGGATATGCTCAAAGCATATTTTATTATTATTGTCTTTTCTTTTAGTAAATGTAAGAGTGCTGTCCCGGTATTATATATATATATATATATATATATATATATACAAATGAAAATAGAAAAAAATACTTTTCAAGGCTATTTATTTAATTTCATTTCATGTATCTATATATCAACTTCTTTATCGTTTTATATTTTTTCTACTTCTCTAGCTACTGTTTTTTCGTTTTGTATTTCATTTATGTTTTTAGCTTATTTTTTGAAATTTTTAATAGAAATATCAGAGAATTAAGAAAAATATTACTCATTATACATATCATTTTATTCTTAAATTCTATTTGGAAAGTGTTACTTTTATAGAAAAAAAGAACATAAAACTAAGTATATATCTTAAAATGATGCATGCGAGCGAAGAGGAAAAAATTTGTCAAAATTTCTCATGTTATGCGAGGTGTTTTACTGTCTATTCAACACACTACAGAAAAGATTATATATTCAGAATTTTATTTCACAGGGATAAAGTGAAGCTTTTTTAATACCCGTATCCTATGAGCAGTTGAAAATTAAAAATTTATTTCAAATTTGTCGTTATTCAGATAGATTATGGTAAATTTTCTGATATTGTATACCAAGATAAACTTATAAAATTATAGTATTTGACATTTATATTTATTTTTAGTTTTTCTATGAGTTTGCTATTGATTTTGACTTCAAATAAATTTACTAGACTCAGAATTTATAAGACTTTTAAAAAATGAAATAAAATTTTGTAAAAAAATATTACTAATGCAGTTTTATTCAAAAGGTTTTGTACATTTCCAAATTATGAACCATAAACTTACGTTATTTTATTTTGATTTATATGAATTTTGATTATTTCTAATATTCTATCTAATTGTTATCATTTTTAAATTTTATATATTATATATAATACTGCGAGAAAATGTATAATTCAATATTAAAAGTAGAGAAGTGACCTATGATAAGATTTAGAATATGTATTACCTGCATTCATTGTAGTGATATGATAATTCAAATTGAAATTTATTTATAGATGTCTACAAATAATTTTAATTTAAAGTAAGTCAATCTTATATATATATATATATATATATATACATACATATTTACATGTGTGTGTTTATGTCTGTATTTGGGTTTTTCAAGAGCTTCATTAAAAATTAAAATAATGAGATTACTTTATTCAGTTTGTAATTTAAAATATTGAATTTATATTGAATTAGTTCATATCCATACATATAAAAATAATAATATTTTAAATAATATAAATTTTCTTTTTTCAGACAATTAACGATAGTTATTTTATATACTTAAAATGAGAAATATATTTTATTTTTAGATATGCAGAATTTTCTTATTCTCAATTTTAATGTTCATCTTTTAAATGAATATATTTAACAAGTACCTATTAATTATATTTGTGAATTTTTTTCAACTAAATATACATATATTGGAAATAAAAATGTATCTGGAAAATTAAATATGTTATCTTTGATTGCAAGCATTCCCTTGTATTGTAAATGTAATTTGATTATTTCTAAAAATTGATAAAATTATGATACTACAATTATGTTGTACTTAAAACATATTTATTACTTTTTGCTATCGCTAAAATAATGTGTTCAGTATTATATAATTTATAGGTCATAGATGTGGACGTATGTTGGTATCATCTAATTTTTGTAAAATACAATTTAATTATATGTTAATTTCAGAAGAATAATTGATTACAACCGCTTATATTATAACAAGAATATAGAAGTACACGAATTCGACAATAATTTAACAACAAATTAGGAAATTTTCTCAATATATTCAATATTTAACAGTATATTTATGAATCTGCCATTTAACTAATTATTATTGGTATTTTTTATTTAATAGGATATACAGCATGAATATAACGGTATAAATATAATATGAAATATGATATAACTATAAAATTGTTTTCGAATTTAATTATACATGTACGCATAAACACTTAAAACAATATACACACAATATATTAAAATAAATAATTTTTAAAATAATTTTCGATGAACATTTTATTATTTTGAAAAATGATAAAATAATTATAATATATTTCAAAGTTAATCAACACTATTATCAATATATAAATATAAGAAATTGGTTAAAGATACGCATTTCAAATTTTTAATATTGAATCAAAATGTTGTTCAATATAAAATAAATATATTATTGTACAGAGATTGAATTTTTGTAGGTAAAAATCAATTATTTGTATAATAAGTAGAACGTATTTATAAAGCTAATATTTTATAATATATATTACCTAACAACATTAATTGGAATAAAGCGTCTGAAATCAAATTTATATTAATATATTTTAGTTTTATAATTAGGTAAGAAAATAAAATCAATGATTAAAGTTTTTTTCCAATCATGTATAGATTAATGTAATTATACTTAACAATTACACCAACAAATATTATTGAATTCTATTCATTTAATAGAATTAAATATTAGATTACATATATTTTACTAACATACAATAAATATATTTTTTAATATATTATTTCATGGTAGGTAATGTATTATATATGCAAGTTCGTGTTTATCGATGCATTTTCTAAGCATGCGTAGATTGTACTAACAAAATGAAAATCAATTTACAACATTAAATCATTTTTATATTTTTATTAAATAAATTATATATCTGATAGAATATACACATACGATAGGCAAGTATAACTTCTGTTATAAAATTATAAAAGTTTTTATAATATATTTAAACTAATATCAATCTACACAATGGATTGTGTCAATCGATACACGAACGTTTAAACATTAAATTTTATACGTCGATAAAGCTGTTAGAATACTACGAATTACAAATATCTAAATATTTTGACAAATTTAGTATATTCTTTGTAAATATAAATAAATAATCTTTATACATAATATGATAATAATGAATATATGTACAAATCAATAAACATTTTTTTATGAAAGTAAATAAAAAATATTAATAATTTCGATAACATTTTATAAAGTTAACCAAATATTTGAGACTGATTATTCATTAAATTAATAATTACAAAATCTTAAATAGCAATAATAAATTCAGCAATTAAATAATCATCGGCTCTACTTTCCATTTAATTTTAATATTAAATGTTTAATATTAGCTAATAGTATATGTAGTAAAAACAATGGTTTGTTCTGTTGGGAAATGAATTTTTCATTTGTAAGTCAAAACTTTTATTATTTGTATAAATAAGGTATTTTTTAATATAATTAGAACATTTTATTATATTCCAAATATTTATGTGAGTATTCTCAGTAGTGAATTTGATTTTATTATCTTCCAGTAAGTATAATTGCTGTAGCTATTCCATTAGTTTTCAATAACAACTATCTCTCCAAAAAAATATAATACAATATAATATATAATAATAAAAAAAATTTTTAATGATGAATTTTACTTTCATAGCAACATTTATTAACTAATACGCTGTAATTTTAAATTTTATTTAGTTCAATTATGATCGACAAACTGATCGACAACTATTCAAATTTATCCAGTTTGTGACATTTGCAATTTATCAGTTATCGACTAAATATTAATATTCATTTATTTTCAAATATACATCAATGAATTATCGTGTTACTTCTTACTTTAAAGTATAATACTAATTGATAGAATGAAATAATCATGGAAGAATAAGAAATAAATTTAAAATGACAACAAATTTATTAAATACATTTTTAATAATATTTAAATTTATATATTTTTCATTGGGGTAAAATAATTTGTAACGAACAACAATATTATATAAACTGATATATTGTAGTGACAAAAGTATTATAATTAATGTGCATATTGTTTATAGGATCAACAATTTAGGACATATTCGAAATATATATAATTTGATCTTTGGTTGAGTTCTTTCATTAAATAATCATATATAATGCTGATTCAAATTATTATTTTCAAAAATAATTCTGAGCATTAGTTTTATTCATGTTAAGACTTTATAAATGTAAGCATTGATGACTTGATTGTTGATATTTGCAAAAATATTTTATAATTTATATATATATATATATATATTATAAAATAAATGGTGTGTCTGTATAAAGTATTTAATAATTAAGTATTTTGAAATAAACGATATTATAATATTGGTAAAATTGGATTTTGTGGAACATGTATTTAAAGTTACTTCAAGAGGTGTACAGAAAATTAACTATACTTCTTCATATCCCTAATAGATTTTGATAGTTAAAAATGCAAACGTAATTTTGTTTTTTATACGTTGACTCTAATTATGCAGAATGAAAGAAGCGACCTAACATTGCCAAAGTAGACAAGCAATCTATACGCAGAATACAACAAAGAAGGCAAAAAAATAAGATGACGAGTCATGTTAGATCTAAATTCCCGGTCTCCCTTGGTGACTTTACAAATAAACACGATGAGTGATAGTGCGAGTGCCTATCGGAGTCACTGCGGGTCTCGAAGGAATCTCCTTGCAAAACACGCCTTGGCCCCGTGAGTATCGCGCGGCTTATCCTCCCTGGAGTCAGTGTAGTCTGACCATCGCTGGTGCTACTACCGATATGCCACTTATTCATTTGGCGCTAGAGAATGGATTGACAATGATCGACAATGAAGTATATCTTCATTGCAAACATTATGTGTTCTGTCAAAGAAAGTCACTCTTTATTCTCTTTATCTTGCATTCAAAATTTATGTAAATACGCGCTTATAAATTAATGACTATCATTGTTCCATATCTTTTATGATAGCCTAAAAATCTATGGATTATATATTTAATTTATTTTTTATATAATAACTTTTTATAAATTAAAAAAAATCATTCAAACGAACACTGCCATAATTCAGGATATTTATTATTGAACATTCTATGTTATTAGATAGTTTATAAATTATGTGATTCTTACGATGATTAAATTTATGTCCTTAAAAGTATATTATTAATTATAGAAAAATACTATTAATTTCTAGTAATTATAGATTATAGTACTAATTAAATACTTTTAAAAAGTCAATTTCTAATGCACGATACGTTATCTAAACTTTTTGAATAATTAATAATTTGCATACAGAAAAATAAAGTAAAAGTAATGATTTAGTGGTTTGCATGATGTACAGTGTCTATATACAAAAATGCACAACGGAACTAAGCCTCCTACAGTTTCATAGATATTATCTATATATACTTAAGCAACAACACGCACTTACTAGAGTAACAGTTTTTTTTTATTTTGTAAAACTAAAGAATGAAAATTAATTACTCATCTGATGATTGAATTGTAAAGTATATAAAGTATTAAAGAAATAAAGAATCAAGTAAGAAATATTTTCTACAAAATAGTAAGGCGTTGCTAATAAGTGAAACAAATAATAATTATATATATATATATATATATATATATACACCTAAATTTTGTATCAATGAACTTTAAAGATTTGAATAAATTTAAATAAATTTCGATAATCGATAAAATAATGCATACATATTTAGTAGTACATATTTGGAATTTAATAAGTGGATTAAAAAAGGTGTGAATAATTTTAAGTTTACCAAAAATTGAACAATATTGATTTGCTATTTTATGATGTCGTAGTTCACCGATAATATATTTCTTATTACAATTCATATACAGAGTACATGTTCAATTTTATAACAAGAGTGGATTATAAATAAAGATTTATTTTTAATAAAACCTTTTAAAATATTTATTTTACTATCTAAAATTGCTTCACTATTTGACAATATTTCTATTATTATACTCAAGTTCAATGGATTAATTTTTATTGATTTTCTATACAAAAAATATTTATTAGATTTATTAGTAATTTATACTATTAAAATAAGGCTTATAGCTTAATAATATTTGTTACTTTTAGATACTGTAATATTCAATATTACACGAACTCCAAAGCATACAATATATTTTTTAATAACTTACAATGAATATTTTACTTGAAAGTTAGTAGCAGTTATTATTTTATTTGTTCTATTAGAATTCTGTATTTCTATGAAATATTTTTTTTATTTGTATTAATATAAATAAATTTTGGAATATATTATTGTAGAATGATTTAATTAATAATCATAAAATACAATTGTAATATAGGCAATATAATATGTACATATGAATAAATAAACAAATAAATATACACATATATTTATTTATAATATTTTTTTTCATTTTTACAATGTTGTATTATAATTTATCAATATAAATCTATACTTATAACTTAGATATTAGTTATTATAATATAAAAATCTTTTCAGACAAAAGTATTATTATTTATTAATCATTTAAACAAAAATATAATAAATAAAAAATATAATATTAATTTTTGTAGCAAAAATATTAAATATATTTATATTACATGCATCTATTATTTTTAATTTAGATATTTTTTAATATTATTAAACATTCTATTACGTAGATATATTGAAATTGTTCATCGATAATACTCGCATTATGATTGAAACTAATACAGATTACATTTAACTTAATAGTATTGAGTTTATTATACTTGTGTATATATTTACATTTTAATTATATTAATTATTATATAAGAATTTTTCTTCATTATGTATGAACAATTAGCTACTTGTGAATGAAAACACATAAGTAATTTCGGAATGATCCAAAAGAAGTGTTCAATCGTTTTCTGATTTAGTGGAACAAGACAGAATGAAAGGGAAATACTTAAAAAAGATGTGTATGAGACGGTAGACGTTCAAATCACGTACATACACTATTTGTGTACAATAAATCCAGTACCTGAATTTCTGTAAATAAAATACGAGTGCTTACAGTATGGGAGTGGTTACGTGTGTGAGATAAAATTTGAAAGACAATTACGAGCAAATAGCGTACAATCTGTTAAATTCCACTATTTAGAAAAACATTAATATTGGTGTATATTATCTTCTATCGAATATCAATACTTATTAAATTATAATTTAAAAATGACAACTTACCATATTCCTATAAAATATATTTATATATAGTTACGATATACTGATAAGGCTATAATTATGTTAATGATTTCAATTTAAAATGAAAAATTAATTTCTGATTTGGTATTTTAAATTTTCGTTAAATTTTATTACATTAGAAGAATAATTTATATGTAATAATAAATAGGATTTTAATACAAAATTATTATACTTCGTAAACAGGTGAATGTAGTGTTTTTTTTTTTTTTTTGTTAAGAAAATATTAAACATTTATCATTCTTAAACCTGACACAATAGATAATGATGATCTTAACGGACAATTTATTTTTCTATTATTTATTAAATTATTTTTGAAGATTGTTCCATTGTTTTTCAACAAAGAATGATGAATTTGAACAATTACTTTTTAAACAAAGTAACACATTAACTTTATATATTAACATTTTGTATTATGAATATAATTAGAAGAGCAACGAAATAATTTTTTTAAATAAATAAAAGAAATAAAAGTTATGGACGTTTATAGTAATGTTCAATATTTGGTGATATGTTATATTTATCATTATTTAAAATAGCCAAATAAATCATATACATTATCATAGTTTTCAAAATGATAGATTGTATTTAAATTAATTTTTAAAATTATAAACAATTTTACTAAGAATTTTATAAATACCTATATATATATAAGATACCTATATAAAATATATTTAAAAAAAAATTTTTAAATTTCAATTACTAGTATATCGAGTTATCGGTGAAAGTGATAAGAACAAAGGTAAAAAATGTAGATGCAAAATCGAATTGAAGTGTGAAAGTGGATATAAGAGTACGCGGTAAATTAGAATCGACCATACCTATGAATCACTTCACTGCATCTCTTCATTCCCTTGAGATGCTGTTACATCGATTTTAGCTTTGAATTTGCATATATAACGTAGTGCAGAGAATATAAGTGTCTATATTTGAGGATCTCATTCATCCACGAATAATTCACTTATATTATTCATTGACATAGAAAATTTCTCTTAATTAGAAGATAAATAAAATACTCACGGATCGATACATTTATTTGATTAAAATATATATTTATTATGTTTTGTAAATTAATAAAAAATATTCATCAGAAAGGTTCATTTATATAATAAAAGTTATATAGATTATATAAATACCATATACCTTTTAGTATGTATTATGTAAGTAAGTATATATTAAATATATTATGTGAATATGCAGTACTATGGTGAAAAATATAATACAGATAAAACATATAAATAATTTGTCTACATAATAATACAATGGATAAGTTAAAAATTTTATTTTACTTCTGGTATATTACACATTTAATAAAAGTTAGGAAATTCCATTAACACGTAACTGCTTATAATTCTATCTATTTGTTTTAAAAAATATTTCATTAACTTTTGAAATATTTTCAAATTATAATGTGAAGGCATTGACTATGCGAAATTCATTAATTATTAATAATTCTATAAAATATTAAAATTATTGGAAATAATTATTGTTCTAATATTGTAGGAGAATATTAAAGTATAACAAGGTAAAAGAAAATAGTTTGTTAATTTATTGTTAATTTAATTTATTAATTTAATATATTAGTTGTCCATGTAATATATGGGTAGTTTATTATTTTATATTAAAATTATATTACGATTAATGAAAGAAAAGAAAAATTATTATAATTCGAGGATAGTTTAAATAATGATTAGTGTAGATGTACATAGATCTGATGAATGGGAACAGTTATTCGTAGTGAAACCCAATAATCGAAAAAGAAAGCTGTTTTTATTTTTTTTTTGTAACTTTTTCTTTATATCATTTATAACTATTACACATAACAATATTAAATTTTCTAAATAGTTTTTCGTGTAAGATTAAAGATATTAAATCTAATTTTATGAAACTAATTATATTATTAAAAAGGGAAGATTAAATCAAGTACTTTGCAAAAACTGTAACATATATGCTCAGATCACAAATGATAAAAAAGTATACCACTTTTTAACTCCTTGTTTGTTCTACAAATAATTATTAGATTAGTATGATCTTTTACACTTTTCTGATAATATTGATTTTAACTTAACATACTTATTTATAGTAGCAAATTATACAGAAAAATTATAAAATTAAATATAGATTTATGATTTTAGATAATAATTTAATAATTCATAAATAAAATTTAAATATTAGAACTTTTTTTGTATCTAAATAAAGAATGGTTATTAATAATTACATATTCTTCAAATATATTAGAAATATACTTGTATTTAATTGAAATATTATAAATTAATTATAAAATATTATGTAGCTGAAATTACCTAAATAAAAAAAAACATGAATTTTTTATTCATTTATTATTTAATGCTTAAGATAAAATTATAAAAATTTTATATTTTAAATAAAAATATTATTCATCTTGAGTCTTATTAAAGAATTAATAAATAAAATTAATTATTCAATATATTCTAGTTATTAAATCATTAACTAAATCATTAAATTTTTGAATAGCTGAATTCACTATACTTCCCATAAACTGCGCTATAAATTTGTGAATTATAATGTTCTACACAATTCCATAAATCCATTTTTATATTGTTATGTTTCACAGCATATTAATAAGTCTAGCATTAATTATAAATATGAGTACATTACACAGTTCATAAGTATACTTGCTTTACTTCGAATTAAATAAAATTCCTAAAAATGTAAATTTATAGATTTTAAATATCTGTTAAATATAGTAAACCGCATTTTTAATACAGTTTAACCTATTTACACGATATTTACTTATAAGACACATTTAAAAAATATAAAATTTAAAATAATATATTTTACTATACAATTATAGCTATTTATAAATACAGCACGAATTGTTTTAAATAAAATTTCAATTTTATTAGTTATAGTTCTTTTTTTCATTCTTTTATTTTTTTCATTGATTATTATATATTAGGATAGATAAGTATTTTAATATGCAATATCCAAACACAATTACGGATATTGTTATTTCAAAATCTGCGTAATGCAGATGCTATTTCAAGTAAGGGATATATGAACGAGAGTAGAAATATTAAATATATTAAATATTTTATTACATTATTTAAGAATAAAATACAATATTATAAATTTTACTACCATAAATAATATTCTGTTAATATTTTATTAATTTTATTATAATGTATAATATATATTATCCATATATATATATATATATATATATATATGATTTATGAAATTAGATTTTCAATATATTTTATCCTATAATTTACGAATAATATATTAATTAAAAAATTACTAATTTTACTATTAAAGAATTATTATTTTTGTAAGGGTACCTTGAGTTCATAAACTCGTTAAAAGTATATGTAATTAACAGAATTTTGCATCCCTTCTTCACTACATTTTAACCTATTAATTATTTTATGATTTTTATTTGAAATTAAATTTATAATATACAGTTATATTTATAATTTTATAATTATAACATATATAATTATTGTAAGGGAAATAAATCTTACAAGTCAGAAAAGTATTAAAACAATTTTTCCAATCATTATTAATAATGTGTATAATTATTTATGAATATTAATTTAAATTTGTTAAGTTGCTTAATCGTAATTCGTTTAATGTTGTAAGAAACTGATAAATTAGACATTTTCTAATTAATTACATTTATATATTGTAATTAGATATGTATACATATTTACAATTTGTAATGATGAGATAGAAATATGAATAATATTTAGAGTTTGATTTGAAACAGTTTATAAGTAATTTAATTTACAAATATTTTATTAATATGAATTTTATTTGTATAAATAGTATAAGTATATATATATATATATATATATATCGTTTTTTATTATACCAATGTGTATTGATATATTGGTACTTAAATGTAAAATTATGTACAGTTATTAGGTGTATATCATCGAAACCATTTTAATTTATATTTCAAAATACTTATTAATTTGCAATAAATAATTATAATGTTATACATATTTTGTTATTGTTAAATGCTTAATAAGTTTGGATAGTCAAATTATATATAGATTTTTTTAAGGTAAAGTAAAGAAATAATATTTATCTATGCACATGAATTAGCGAAAACTTATATAGAATGCGTTTCTTATATTTTATATCTAAGAAATTCTTATTTCAATTACTTTCGTTTGAGAATTATATTCTTTTATGTCATTATAATAATTTAATAAATTGAAATTTATCTCTAAAAATATTTAATTATTATGTAATTTAAATAAATATAATGTGAACTCTTCAAAATTGACTTAATAATATGAAATATAAAACAACTTATTAAATATTAACAAATTTTACATATAAATTATTAAGTATAATTTAAATTGTAAATTATTGTATAGAAAATGATAGATGTAATAAAGCAGTAATTGCTGGTAATATTTAATGATAGGATCGAGATAAATTTATTTTTAAATTCGGGGGAATCGAAGTGGAAAAAGTAAACATATTTTATTTTTTAGTTGAAAGATGTTTAAACATTTTGAATATAAATAAATGTGTAATATTTCAAATGATCAACAAACAGAATTATAATAAAATTTTGTATTTATAGTATAATGCAATAAAATAAAAGGTACAGTCAAATACAATATAATTGCTGAATGGAATTTACTGTATTAAATATATATGAGTCCTTTGAATTTAAATATAGATTTTCAACATATGACAGGAACATACGCCTTCGTAAGGTAAGCTTCATAAAGCCGTTCAGTCATGCCTTGACGGTTCCAATTAACACTAAATCCGTTAAAAACGTGTGTGATGCTGCCCTCGAGTCTTTAATTAATCACAGTCTTCTAATTTGTTCTCATTACATCGTTTCGACATTCGTCGGGGAATTTTCAATTAGGTAGGGGCCTGTAATCATCTACTTTGCCTGCATGTCACGCGCCAGATTTCATGGGTCTTGTCTCTACCTTTCTTTCTCTATCTCCATGTTTTATCTCTTATTTTCTCTTTATCATTGTTCCTCATCTTATTTAGTTACCTGGTACGAGCATATACAATTCTAAATTCTATACGATTATTTGGTGTTGCTACAATGTAAATATATTTAAAATGACAAATGATCTAGCGTTAAAATATTAAAAAGTGTATATAAATCACGATCTAGTGTACATTACTATATCATTAGTAATTATAATATAGTTAAATTTTTGTTTCCCTTTATATGATAAGTACCTCCCTTGTAGAATAGTTAAAATGAATACCTTTTCATAAAATACGTGTAAACAGTGTATACACATATACAATGTATGCATGCGCTCATTCGTAGAGGTATCGTTTCCCGTTTTATTTTTCAAGGTTTATTTTACTTTCCGTATTTCAATTTAAATAACAGCAGTAAAAGAATAATTAGAAGAGTTATACAAGTATGTTGTATAGTAAAATTTTTTATAAAACAACATAATTTATTTTAATAACCTAATGTATTTTAAAGAGACGGTAGGATATAGGATATCGGTAGATTTTTTTTCAAGTTATTTGTAAGATATTTTTAGGAATATATATACAAAGTTCTTTTATATTTTATTATTTATTACAATTTGTGCACTTATTTCAGATATACTGACTATTCCGCATCTCCAACGACCGTTTGGAGAATTTGCTTCGACATTATAACCGTTGAATAATTTCTTTGAAATGATAACCGTTGAATAATTTCTTTGAAATGATAACCGTTGAAGTTTTTCAACTATAAATACAAATACAAATATAAATATAAAATGCTAAATATAATGTTTCAACTAATTTATTTCAAGCTATATTACTAGTTTAGGCTGAAATTAAAAGAAATGTTTTAATAGTCATAAAAATTTATGATGTAAAATACAAAAATTAGTGACTTTAATTTTGCCAATGAGAAACCGCCCGCCATGCAGAGATTTGGTAGTTGGCGTGCGGTTTCGGTTAGTTGTTGCAGCGTATCCGCACCTCCAAAGATGCCATCGACATATCTGCCATGAGTGATGGAGGGCACTGCCAGAGCGTATTTCTCTCCCTCGTCTTCTACCAGTTGCAGCAGTGTTTTGACTGCTAATAATGGTACGGATCTCGTGCCATAGGTAACTGTGGTCAGATGATATGGCATTTACTTGTGTTGTTCCTTGATTCAAAGGACTCTTTATAGGTCCCAATCGTTCTTGTGAACTTTTATCTGACTATACATTTTTGTGATGTCTCTAGCAAAAAGATGTCGATGTCAGTCTATCCAGATTAACACGTCTGAAATTTCTGGGTTCGAATTGGCTGCAGCGTGCACAAGGTCATTGATCGAGTGTCCTGATGTCGATGGGCTGGAGCCGTTGAACACCATTCCTAACCTTGCAGTAGTGTGGAGTATACCGTGATGTGGCAGATAGTATTGAGTTTGATGATGGGACACTGGAGAAGATTTTTTCATGTGCTTAAGTTTCTCATGTTTTGTCATGAATTTTTGATAGTGTTGACGATAATTGTCAGCCCTCCGAATCGTCTTATTTGTTTGAGTGAACAGTGTTTTGAGAATCGCCAAGAACCTCAGGGAGATGCCTTTTTTGGAATCCGAACGAAGTATCTCCCTGTTGGGTCGCCTAGTGTTAGGTTTCTCAGATATGGCCATGCCTGACGTGATGCTTTGAAGGATGGGAGCACTGTGTCCAATGTGTTGAAGATATGAGCTTGAACTGCGACTTAGGATGTCGAATAAATTGATTGAAGGGTGAGTGAGACAGCACCTTGTGCCTGAGTTGATAAAAATCTTCCAATTCCATGGATGATGGCGATGAAACGTTGACAAGGTATGTTGAGCTTCTTCACGATATTCTCTGTTACGAACGTGATTACAGAGCCTGTATCGATTAAAAACGAGCAAGTAACGTTATCTACGATGAACTTACTTTGGCCAATGCAGTAGCCAATAGAGTTGCTAAAGATAATGTTCTATGTGGAGTGATGATTGCACCTTAATTTTCATTTGGAGGGTGACGATGAATTGCTACTTGCTTGATTTGATTTAATTGGCGATGTAGATTACCGATGATTTTAATATTTGTTGTTCGCACAAATGAGTATTGCTTGCGTTTTTTTCTGAGCATGTCTTTCGTGAAGTATTCATGATTTTTTAACGCTGTCGGCCATGCTAACTCAAGATAGTTGGGCTCCTTGTGGAAGGCTTTGTGAACGTCTTCAACCAGTTCCTTTATGCCTAAGACTTCTTCAATCGATGTGTCCAAATAAGATAAAAGGAGCTCTTTAGCTAGCTCCTTTATTGTTTCAATACGATTACACTGACTTTGAGCTTTCAAAAGCCCAGTGGCTACATGCTGTGTATCGACGCTGCGAGTTATGCATTCTTCCCTTTCTTGTGTAATGGGCACTTCAGGAATTGTAGTTTCTTTTGTCTTCTTCTTCTCGCGATTTGGTATTTTCATAATGATGTAGTATAAGAGAATAACAACAATGGAATACTTTCAGTGGTGAGAAGATTCCTTAGTGCGTTGTTTACTTATTCGGCCCAAAGGACGAAAATGTTTAAAACTCCGTTCATCTGGATCGAGGAGCCAAGACGTTTAGGATGAGACTATGCCCATCAGCTTACTGGTGTGAGAAAAGTGTGGGTAAGTGGAAGGGGTAGCGCTTCAATTCAGTATTGAATATATGGGCTTTTGTGTGTGAGATTACACGAGTACCTCCTGAGTGTGGAGAGTTTACCTACAAATGCCTTGTGCGCTGGGCACGGTGCTTACAGTTCGATACTGAGTACCTGAGATTACACAAGTAGATCCTGAGTGACTAGTTCTTAGCTGAGTAACTTATGGCTGACTAGCCTATCTCGTGGTGCGCTCGCCTTAAGTATCTACGCGGCAGCTTTGGTAGTTGACAACAATGAAGGCGATTATGGTGCTAGAAATTATGGGTGCGACTGTGGTACAAGAAACAATGGAAGCGACTGTGTACTTGTTTTTTTGCACGTGTAACTGTTTTTCCGAATTTCCAACGACCGTTGGAGTTTTTCCCAGAGTTTCCCCCAAAATGATAACCGTTGGGGTGACTAGAAATGATAACATTCGAGAACATTCTCCGAATCTCGAACAATTGTATTATACTATATAATAAAGTATGAACTAATATACTGTAGGATTGTATATTCAATCAATTTGAAATTACCATACTTATCCATTAGTAATATTAGATTTTAATTCTAGAATTGACTATATTGAAACTGTTTTAAAATAAAAAATAGAATTTTAATTCTTTATAATACCAGACAAAAGTATCTACATTATTTATGAAAAGACATTTTTTATATACTCAATAGAATATTAGCTTTAATATTGTACATATTGTATAAATATAAGAAAATGTTAGTCTAAATGAAATAAATGAATAAATAAATTATAATAGATATATAAGAAATTATACCTTTTGGTTAAATAAATTGCTGGTATCTATTTTTCATCATTTTTCTATTGCGTACATTTTTACTTTTTTTCAATTTAATCTTCACTCATCCATGCTATCCGTAACGTAGGTCTGGACATACTGACAAGGGCATTTTTTTTAAGCCACTTAATTTAGAGATGATTTTTCGAACCGTGAATAAAAAGTACATTTAATTTTTTTTGATGTTTTTTCTTTTACAGTTCTTTACTGTATACGACTTTGAATGATACAATATGCTGTTAAGTTTGTGCTGACCATGTATTGTTAATTAAAATTTTATTAATTCGATTGCTGTAAGAACGATTCATGATGTCGGTTGTCGGTTCGGTATTTTTAAGACTTCGTTTTCGTTTTAATTTTATAAGATAACGTAAGAAATTATTTAAAGATTTTTATTCTTTATATATAATGATATCATTTTATGATAAAAATATTTACAAAAGATAAATTTTGTAATAATTTTGAAACTATATTTTATTTTATTAATAATAATATATATTACAATATTGAAATTAAATAAATTTAGGTGGTTAATAATTATTTTGATATTTCATGAAAATTATAATGTAATTTAAAATTTTTAAATTTATGAAATTATAAATAAGTATATAAGAATGATTTATAACAAAAATGATAATGAAATAATTGTTATTGTTTTATTAAAAAAAGGTAAATTTGATAAATATAAGAGGATTCATTTATTCTGATCATTTATTCATATTAAATGAAATATTTATGGTCCCAATGTTAGTAGTACATTTTAGATATAATTTATTGTTTTATGTATGTATATGGATGATTATATCGATGATTATATATGATTATATCGCTTAGGACAGTGTACAAAAGATATATTAACTTTCCTTAAATATGAAAGAATGACGCATGTAAGGACATAATTAAAAAACACTTCTGTTTAAGCTTTGAGCGAAAACAATTCTAGTTGAAAAAATTTAATTATTTACAAACTTTAATTTTATAATTAAATATAAATTTTAACATAAACAAAATATTATTTTTAATATATTCAAGTAATTTTTAAATAAAGTGTTATAGACCGAAAGAAACACTTGGAGTATGCAGTTAGTTCAAGATACACATACATTCTCACTTGCTTCATTTGTTTATTTTGCTCTTTGATTTCTGTTGTAAATTTAGACAAACACTTCATAAAAATTTATCAGATGATATTATCCATGTTCTTGTAATTTCGTAAAAGGCTTTTATAGCTAAATTATTACTGTTATTTATACATTGATGATTCCACTTATTATATTTAATTTCTTTAAAAAATATGTTTGTATTTATATTGCAAATAATTCTTTAAATTTATTTCTTTCTATATACGTTTAATAAAATTTGATTGTTAAATCTTCAGAATTTATCAGTGATTCTTAGTAAAACTACCAAAAGTTACCCGTTTTACTACTTTATCGATTTCTATTACTCTATCCATTTTTTCATTTTCAACTATCTATATTATATTCGTATATATTCGTACTATATACGTATCTATATTACTTATAGGTCTTTATAGTATTTCTTGATAGGCAAGTGATTTTATATTAGTATCATTGATGTATAAAATATAAAAAGTTTTCAATGATATTTTGATTAAATACATCGTAATACGATCTGTGCGACTAGATTATTAGTTTTATTACAGCTTTGAGTTTGCGAATATTTACAATAATATTTATAAAATAAATTTTTAATTATTAATATTAATTAAATAAATAAAATTAATAATAATAAGGGTACAATTTACTAAAAAGGTTGATTAAGCTGAATTTATGGTTATTGACAAAAAATATAGAAACTAGAATAAAGTCTATAGAAATATAGAAATCGAGTTACAAAGTATAGAAATCTAAGATCACAAAATGTATCAGAAGGCATACAGTAAACAAAGACTATCGTATCAAAAACTGCACAAGTAATAATGCATTGGAATAAAAATTTTATCAGTACAAGATTTTCAGATGATTTAATGACGTACAGTATACAAAAGCTATAAGGAAACCAACAATACCGATATAATTAAATAAAACATAATATATCCTCACTTATGATAATAATAGAAAGGATTATATCCCAATAAATATTTTTGTAACATATTACAATAACAAATTATACATGGGATTGCCTCATCATTGAATTGTACAAAATCACAATAGGATGATCATAATAGGAAATTGCATGAATTTCTTAAGTAGCTAAGAATGGTACATATTATACAAGTACAGAATTGTGGAGTGTATGTTTATACAGTATAATAAATAATTAAAATTTATGAAGCATAACCAAGAAAGGAGATAATTTATTTCTAAACTAATCATCAAAAGAGCTAAAAAATTAAGGAACTACGTAAAATATTGAAAAATCAGATGTTTACTAGTAAAGAGGGAAACATACCAAAGATATCGAAGATAATAAAGATGGTGTTGGTTGTGTAGAATTATAAAATTACCAAATACGTTCAGTGCTTATTTTATCTATTTTTGGATGTTTTTATATGAATATAGAAGAATTATGGTGTTCCTTATTACTTTTCTAAAAAATAAGATTTTTTATTCTAAAAATAAACAGGTGAATAAATAAATAAAGTGCAAATGCGAAATAAAGTTTTGATGAATATATTAAAAAGTAAAGTATTGTAAATTAAGAAAAACAGTGATGATAAAATATATTCAATAATAGTTTGGATTCAAATTGGCTACATAGGTCCCCAGATTATATAGGAAAGCACCAATGACAATAACATCTATATCATTGTTGAATATTAAAACAATGTATTAACACACGAGAACAATAATTTAAAATAAAATTATACGTTATTAAAGATATTGTATTCCATTGTAAAATTAAGAAATTTCAGATAAAATGTTATAAATACTAGGCAGATAAAATAATTATGTTGAAGAATGAAGCAGTAATAGAAAAAAGTATAAAGATACATTGTAATAAGATACATAAGATAAGATACATTGTTGAAGGGCAGAAACAAGTGTGTGTATAAGATGCTTAAGAAAAAAGTACCAGTCCTTCAGAAGGTAGTGGAAAGAAAGTATCGAGTGGTAAAAAAAGAAAAACGTCTGCTACTACAGAGTTGAGTGTAAGAGAATACAGAATAAATCTAATATTATTTTTAATTGAACATGTTCGAACTAATTAACTTAATAATCAAGCAATTGGACCTACATATTAAATTATAAAATTTTCATATTTGTTGGAGTATGCATATATATATATATATATATATATATATATATATATATATATATATATATATATATATATATATATATATTAATATTCATATTACAATCAATTAATTATTAAATTATAATTTGAAGAAAAAAAATATTATAATGAATATTACACACACGCGCGCGCGCGCGCGCACACATACACACACACACACACACACATTTTATTTATTAATTCGTAATAGACAAATATTCTAAATTTATTTCACATGAATTAATGCAATATAAATTGATAAACACACTACACTGAAAAACATACAAAACTTATGCGTGTTTACAATTTTACTTTTTTAATACCATCTAATATTAAGTTCATACATTGATGTATGAAGAAGATAAAAGATGATAAAAGTGTTCAATAAATATTTGTTTAACTATTCATTTTTAATTCTAAATATATATATATATATATATATATTTATTTGTATTGTACTATATATATATATATATATATATATTTATTTGTATTGTACTATATATATATATATATATATATATATACATATTTATATACTGGTTAGAAAAAAGTAAATAATTATTTTTTGTAATTAGTTTACTATACAATAAAACTGTTTTTACAAAAGTTTTGATTAATGAAATTTAATCAAGTGTAAGTAATTTTATTTACTAGTTTATCTGATAACTTATTTTAGATTCAAATATATTTATACATAAATACAATCGACCGTAATGAAGTTTGATTGTATAATACGAAATGATTTATTAGCATTATCTTAACAGGCCAAATATTTATGAGTGAAATACATTAGTGATTTACAAGAAAAGTTTTCATCATAATATATATTAGATATTCAGTAATAATAACTTTAAAAATGGAAGAATTAAGCAAGTAGTTAAATTTATAGTTCGGTATTGGACCTCAGAAAATGTTTACACACTATAGATAAGCTTTCTACAAGCTTTTTTAAAAATTTATAAAATTTATTTTCAAATTATTTTTTTAATTAATTTAATAAAATATGTTATTAATTCTGATATGTTATGATTACATTTTGTTTATAAGTTTATAGAAAATCGAAATCTATTTGATAATGTACTGATAATGACAAATTTCTATTATTTATACATTTTTTTTTTAGTATTAAAAATATATTTATAATACAAGGCGATAAAAATAATTAGGACATTTTAAGAAAAAAAATTATTCGCTATTCTTTTATTCATTAAAAATCATAGGTAATTATTCAAATTGGTAAATTTTATTATTTAACAATAGAAAGATAAATTTAATAAATATAAGTCATGTGCATAACGACAATTTTCTTTCATTAAATTTAATAAATTTGAAATTTTTAAAGTAATTTACAAATGGTAATTTAAAAACTTATTTGATTAAATAAAATATTTTTTATGTAACAGTATATTGTAAATTTAACCAATAAAATAAATCTATAATTTAATTTGCGTGTACCGTAATTTTAGATTTATCAAGTATTTTATTATAACAATAATTTTAATTACTTTTTTTTATTAATTTGTAATTTTGTATCAGTATTTTTTTTAATTCTTGTCAAATTTTCTTTATGTTCTTTGCAAATTACTCTATTAAAAGTATTGATAATAATTAAAAATCTATAGTTTTTTAATTAAAGAATTTTATATAATCTTCAGTAGGATGGTCTTCTCTTAAAAAAAAAAATTTGTTGAGTATCCTAACCAAAACAATACTTTCATTCGATTAACGTTAATAATAATATAGTGTCGTTCTTATATTTTATTTATTATTTTAATGAATGTCTTCTGAAAAATGTTGGAGTTACAAAGAAAATAGATGAGAGTGTAGTAATGGATTTGAAGAGCAATTGTTATTGAAGAATTTATAAGACATTCTCAACTAGAATGAGTTTAATTAAGTTGTAACAATCTCATTCGAAAACCCAGTTAATAATTGACAAATGAATATTTGTATTATTGTATAAATTTGTATTACATACATTGTATGTAATTAAGAGTTCTTGATATAAATTTTTATTTGTGAACTTGCTATTAAAGAAATATATCGCTCTCATTTAAACTGAACAGAAAATTTGTATTGATTTCTGAAAAGAATTCATGTATATAGAAACTTTATTTTAAATTTGTAAGGATTATCTGGATGAATTAAAATTATATGTTAATTATAAATAGTTATTGACAAGACCTATTCACTGGGGTTATCCTCAACCTGCCTAAGTATGAATATTGATAAAATATTATTATTCCAGTATTCAAATATCGTATTATTTATAAAGCTGATTATTTTATTCAAGATTTTAAATTTACTATAAATTAAATTTGTTTCTAAATTATTTATTATTTCAAGAAACGTTTTTAAATATTTTTTAATCGTTATATCAATCTCTACAACCTATAATTGCTTAATTTAAAAAAAAATGCACGTCTTATTTGTTTTATTTACTTAAAATATCTTATCTCATTTCTGCAGTATTATTTTAAATTTTACAAATGTACTTCGACACTAATTGATCAAAGATTTTTTTAGTTTCCAATCTCCATTAAATATTCTTGTATCATTTAGGATTTTAATAAGTTTTTTATAAAATTTGTCGAATTCTTCTTAGATCTTAATATTTCATTATTGGTAACATAAATATATATTTGATCGAATAGGTTTATTAGTAAGTAAGGAAGATGGAAATACTATTTATAAAATATACTAAGACACCGGTTGATTGTTTATTTAATAAACCAAATATTCCAATGAAAATTCTAATGCGTTGCTACGAACTGATAATATCTATAAACAATATTTTTATAAAATGTTTATTTAAGTATATAATTATATAAGCTGTATTATATTGGCATACAAATATTATCTCGCCTCTGAATTTTTTTCTGAATTATCTGAATTAATTAACGTTGATTTGCAATATGAGGTTATTTAATGTGCAGAAGCGTATGTGTAATTTTATACAATAAGAGCATTATGCGCTTTCATAATTAATTTTCCATTGTTAGATATTAAATATGTAAAACATAAATTATGCTTTTTTTACTAAACTCACCCATTAAATATTGACTTATGTACAAAAAGTGCGCGCTCTGATGGTAAAGGTAAACTTTTAGTATAAATGATACATAATCAATTATTTCTAAAGTTTAAATCTATTTATTTGCGATACTTTTTATATCTCTACTATGATATATTGTTAATTATATATTCTTTAGTACATACCCCTTAAAAATATTTGTATTGAGAAGAATAGTTTTTGTTAAATGATAATCGATCGTTAAATTGTCACATAGTTGCCAATATGTATTAATAACTTCATGTCATTTTCTTTTGAATAAAATGAAATACATTAAACCGTCATATATATTTTCGACCTATTCACTCATTGCTGCACTAAACTTTGAAAATTCATTCTTGTTTCTTGAAATAACATTTACTATAAAGAATTCTGAAATACACGACACAGTTTTGGTATATACTTTATGTTAACTATCTAAAAGTATATAATTTTATTTATGTACCTAATTTTCGGTTTATTATCATGAATTTGGTTAAACGATTGATATACAACATCTTTAGAGTCAGAATCACACAATCATTCTAATGAATTATAATTTTAACATTTTAATTGAAATAATTTATTGCTCACACTATTTCATTTTATGACATTTATCGATTTTATATGATATTATATTTTTTCATACTCTTTTGATACAATTTTAAAAACAATAATTTTATCATAGTCTAACATACAAATGTGACCAAAAAATTATATATAACAAATCAATTCTCTTTCCTTACAGTATAAATAAATTATAACGATTAATTTAACAGAGTTTATTCAATAAATTTTTGAGTATTTATTATAGTAAAATTACACGTTATTTGTGTTATACAGTTTTTAAATAATATCGTTACAACTTTTTCATATATAAGAAAAAAAATCCTTTATTAAAATTCAGATGTAATAAAAAACTATCCCATTTTATATAGATGTAGCCATATTTAGATATAGTTTTAATAGATTATTAAATAAGTCCATTACAAAAAAAAAACAAAAAAAAAAAAAACAAAGAATTAATATATATTTTAAATAACTAAATTAATATGACGAAGTAAAAGGAATATAAGCTAGTAATTATTTTGCAACTATTTGTGAATAGCATATTGAAAGATAAGAAGCATGATTGATCGATAAAGTTGGCTGATTCTTTATTTATGTCGAACATTTCCAAAATTTGTCAATATAGAATCTTTAAGTGAATAATTAAACATGAGCAATATTAACAATATTTATAATATTTAGTTATTCATTATATAAATAAAAATATCTGAAAGTAATATTTTTGTAATTTAATTTTTTATTCTAATATGTAAAAATATATTTTCTATTGAAATTACTGTTTCAAAATTTATAATGTATAAAAAGTTCTCTGCAATGAAATCATTTCCAGGAAACTTTTTACATAAATTGCAAGTTCTTAAGAATATAATGTAATATTTCACGTTACTACATAGTGTTATTCATCGTTGTATGTGACTTTATTAATTTTATTGACATTTAATGCATTTATATTAGCTTCGTATACTTGATATTGGCTATATGAAAACTTTATACTATTGTTTCATAGAAATTGAGATTAATTAGAAAATAAAAATATTACATTGAAATTTAAAGTTACAAAGTGGAATGAAAAGCTAATATGGCCACACTAAGAAATATAGTCTCATAAACTGAGTAAAATATGTTCTTTCGAAATTTATGGGATAACTAATTCCAGAACTTGATTGATATATTTTATAGATTTTAAATTAAAATATTTCTTATATTAAATACTTTAATAATTTACAGATTACATTAGATATTTTTTAAAATCAAACTATTTATACTGCTACTGTTTGTATTTTTTGGAAGGATATAACTGATTATATTTTCGACTATAATATCAGCATAATATTAGTTCAAACGTTATTTTTATTTATATTTTGAATATATTTTATGCAACGTCTTTATACATTATAATTTACAAATAATTTACTATTTAAGACAGGTAATATACAAAAAGTTTTAATAAATCTAATAGACAAGAAACAATAATGCTTCAACTAAAAAATATTAATATAATTTAATTTGTGTCTTGTGGTGTAATGAAAATTTACAGGTATTGTTATCTAAATTTTAAACATAAAAATATTATGTTAAAACCAAAACAAGCTAAATTTAGTAGAAATTGTATTTAAATCAGTACCGTAGATAAAAATATTGGAATTAGTTAATAGCCATTGGCCTTAATTTCAATCATTCAAAGTTCTTAAATTCCTTTGTGCTTATAATAAATCTAAATTAAGAAAATTTCGATATCTACTTTTATTAGTAAGCTGAAATTACAAATAACAATTTTGATTAATTATATTCAACTATATGTTAATTATATTTATAACAAAAGAGGTACATAATATGCATTTAAATAAGCTAATATTGTCGCAAATTATGAATTTGATTTGGAAGATATCTATCTTAGATAATAAGAACAACAATAAAATATTTATTATATATATATATATATATATATATATATATAATAGATAAATTTATAAGTGCGTAATTAAAAATAAGAAAATCCAATTTATTTTCTTTATTATAAGATTAAGAGAATTAAAATTACTTTAATTTATACACCTAAACTATTGTACTATTTTTAATAAAAGTAAAATACATGAAATAATAAAATTAAGAAACTAATTCAACATTTCAGAAAACATTTCAGAAAATAATTATAATGAATAAAATTTTATTTAATAGTATATTTTAAATGGTTTAATACTTCACTATTTGAGATAAAATATTTAAAAATGAAAGAAATAGTGGCGATAAGAAATATTTGAAATTTATGTTTTGCCGTAATGATCTAAAATAGTTATATATAGTATATATACTATATATAATATTATATAAATAGTATAATTATAAATAGTATAAGTTCAATATGATAATAATAGTATTTTTTTGAAACTATAGAAAATATTATACTCAAATCAATTTTCATTTATATGACATATAATAATATATACTAAAATATAAAATACAAATCTGAAAATTACTTTCTTTATTCTATATAATGAATGTTGCATTAACAATTATTAATATATAATTAAAAAAAAAAATGTTGGAAATTAGTATAAAATTAATTTCAAACTCGACAAGAGAAAATTAAGATTTGATTAAACTAAAAATTATAATATAAATTGCATGAACAAATTATAATTTCATAGCTTCAAGGCTTAAATTCAATTTAATATTTCATAAATATATATAAAAAAGTAATATTCAATAAAGTAAATATTTATTATTATTATACAACACATAATTATGTCATATAAAAAGGAATTTTATAATTGCATTACTAAAGTATGATTTTATTGTGTATAAAGTAATTTATCGCACGTGCTTAAATTAGATTAAGTGTTCACATAAACAATAATGAGCATTACAAATCACATATATATGTGATTATGTGAATATTATTTTTAATAGTTTTATTCTATATCCTACTTAATTATTCAATTTAAAATATTATTTATATTTATCTATATTATATTATATGAAATATTATATTATATCAAATATTATATTATATCAAATATTATTTATAATTTAAATTAGAAATAACAAAGATTTCAAATTATTTTGTTAATATTCAAATTTTTTTAAAGACTATTCAAAGATTTATTATTTTTATTGGGTAATATTTTTTATTTAATTTTCAGAATACAAAGCGTGGTACAAATATGAAGTATTTGTATGAAGTATGTATTTTCAGAATACAAATATTCATTATGGTAATGCCGAGTAAATTTAAACTTCATTTTTTTTATTGCTTAGCAGAGATTGAAAAAATATATTAGTATTGATAATTTTAGTATCATTCAAACATAATAGACTGTAGGCGCACCAGATAATCGAATAAAATTTTTATCGTGCATGAACTAGAGTGGGACGTAGGATATATTTCTTATAGAATTTTATTGAATTAAATTTAACTTAATTAAATGTTAAAATAATATTTATTCTTTTTATAATTATATTTTTTATTATTAACTTTTAATTTTATGAATCAACTACATTTTTAAAAATAACTAAATCAATTTATTTGTCATTTGATTGTATATAATTCAATTAATTTTATTTCTATCAATATTATGTATTGATTGAATTATTCTTTTCATTAAATTATTGAATAACTTTTAATTTATAATTAATCTATATTTACTGGATTTATATGTTAGTTTAAAGTATATAGTTTTGTATTAAAAGATATACTATTCTTTAATTTAATATCATTCGGAATTTTTAATTAATAAAAGTATGCATTTTTGCTTTATTAATATTATAAAGAAATTAAGCATATAAAAAATAAAAAAATTGAATAGTTACAAAATATTTTTGAATGAAAAGAATTTTAAGTATCTTACAATTGTTTGTAAAATTATATCTTTCTACAGATTTTTATTAGATATTGAAGAATAAACTCTTCAAGTGATGTAGTAACGAAAATATTATATGCTTTAAATTTAAGTAATTGGAAGATGAAAGAATAGCCTTTTCATTTTCTAGAAGTTTGTACTTTATTGTACGGTATAAAAACGTACAGTTAGGGTGTAATAGAAATTTATATATTAAAATTGCTTTTCACTCAATTTGATTAAATATTACTTTTATTAAACGATAGGAAATGTTATATTCATATATTACAAATTTGAATATAAATTTCGATAAAGTTAGGAACTTAATTAAAGTAGGAACACAAATTATTCAAATATATCTTTGAATTTCTATTCCTAGAAATTTAAAAATAAATTGATATAGTTGATTATCATAAATAGATAAAATAAATAATTGAAGATAATAAGTTTTTAATTGCTCACTGGAACAATGTAAATTATGTCATAAATATGAAATAAGTTTGTAAAATTTTAATGGAATTTTATCGACATAACAAAATTCTGCTAATAAGATTATGTTATCTTTGGTTACATCCGTATTTAATAATAGATATAATAAATATACTTATATTTTAATAAATAAATACTTCTCAGACTAATATATATATTTTTTTAATATGTATTCATAATCCGAGTCTTAATAATTTTAATAATAATAATAGTAATAATACAATTATTTAAATATGAAAATTTAATTCATTGTATAAGATTTTTATTTAGTAATAAAAATTTCTATTTTAAAATTTAACAAATAAGATTTACTCAAAACGATATTCAAAGCTTTTGTATTCTTTTAGAAAACAGATTTTATAAAAATTATAATATATATTAATTGAATATCTAATAGCTTCAGATTTGTTTTGGATCCTTGCGCATTTAATCACTAGTTCACTTTATGAAATAAAATTGCAGTGTAATTAATTTCAATTTCAGTTATATATATGGAATAATCATTTCATATCTTATATATTTTATATGAGGTTTTGTATTTTGTTAAAAGTATGACTTTATGATTATGTTAAAATGTGGCTTTGAGAATATATAAAATCATATACAAATAATATTTACAGATTTCGATCATAAAAATTTCTGTAATTAATTAGAATATAAAGAATATTCATATAGAATTAAATATTTTTTATATTTATAGACAGTTTAAATAAGCTATTAATAAAATTCCCTTTTCTGAATCAAGAAATAGAATTTTTAGTTTAAATTGACAAAATAAATGAATATTAACTTTTTAACCAATAAACAGGAGTACTTTAATTTAGGAATTTATGACATTTTTAACATACTTATATTTATTTACAAGATGGTGTAATTTATAATTAATTTTATAATAATTGTTGTGTAATAACAATACTTTTACAATATGAAATTTTAACAGACTATTCTCATTCCGTTTCTAATTAAATATCTATAATATTTTTAAAATATGAATCAAATATACATGGTTTGTAGAGTTACATTGTTTTGAATCGTATACTTAAGGTAACTATTATTTGTCGTTAGCTGAACAACTACATTGTCGATAGATCAATCTTGAAAAATAAATAACTCATATCGCATTTAATACATTTATGGGTGGGTGATTATTGATTATTATTCAACATTACGAACATGCAATTGTAACATGCATTATGCCTTTAAGAACACGGAGTATAAATTGCTCATCATCATAAAGATTTGTGATCATGTATCTCGATAACGATCGATTACCTAAGGCCACGTTTAATTATATCAACAATGGTCAAGTAAACTATTCTTCAAACAAGAAGTTATGAAATGCTAAATTCCCAACAATTATTTTTATAATTAATAGATTCAGTAACCGCCAATATTTGAACTTTTTTACGGCAGGGTAGGTGAAATGTAACACGAACATAGTTTTTAAAAACAAATTTATAGTAAAGCTTTGACCATATCAAATAATAAAAATATATATTTTAAAATATGAATTTAGTTTATAATTTATCTGAAAATTAACTATTTAATTGCTCTTTTTATTTTTTTATATAGATTTGCAACAAGTACGAAAATTATACTTCCAGATATCACATTATGAAAATTAAGATTTCAACATAACTTGTTCTGCTTCATAATTATATATTTTTTCTATATGAATTCTATATGAAGAGATAGTGAATAGCCACTGTCATTATTTAATGATAAGGTAGATTAGTTACCTTGTTGATAGAATAAAAGATGACATCTTTTGGAGTATCAAATTTTATGATAAAGTATCTCGACTTTCTTTCAATTTTCTTGACGTAAAAATCATTATTCATAGTCACTAATCAATCTCGACTTACAATTCGATCTCCATCTGCACATAATATGTTATAATAAAATATTACGTGATATCTAATACATTTTTGTTCTTTTATTTCAGTATAGTATTAGATTACTTTTTGTTATTATATTTTTATTACCTTGCAAATTTATCTAGGTCAAATGTATATATTATTGTTTATTTTTAACGATAAAGTACATTTTGAATAATTTTATTTGCAATTTTTATTTCATCAGAAAACAGTTTGACTTAGGGATAAATAAATTGGTTAACAAGCTGTTTTCATTTACTTTGAAAACGTAACTAATGATATGCCTTTCCTTGTACTTAATGTCTAGATTCGATGTACGAGTGAAAATAAAATAAGTTATCGAATGAATAATATTTATGCATGTGTGTGCGTGTGCGTGTTGCGTGTGGGTAAATATAATTAAAAGGTAATATTTAGTTTCTTATTTAGTGGTTTTTAAAAAATTATATTTATCTTTATTATTTTATAACACTATTATATTATTGATTTATGTAAATTATTATTAGATATTCGACATTAAATATAATTCAGATATAAGTAAAGTACAAATATTTAAAATTTTTACTATTAGACAATAAATTATATATAATTCTATTAATCATCTTATAATTTGTTAATTAAACGAAGTTTAAGATAAATTACTTAAATAATCCATTTAAAGTGAATATAAAAGTCGATGTCCATCAATGTGTTGCTTCGCTTAGTTTAATAGTCTGTAACATCTTGATCGTTCCCTGTAGATTAATCTCTTCAATCTCTTTAATCTTCATCAAACTTGTTATATAAGAGAAAAACAGTTATTTAAAGGATATGATGATTTTTACAAATTTACAGTTATATTATAATAGATATCATGTATATTAATTTCCATATTTTTAATTATTTCGTGTATACTCACGGAGTACAAAAGTTTTTAAATAATGATTGTCTCTTGAGCATAAGACATTAGCATTTAGAGATTTCTGAAATTACATATCATCTTCTGACAGATATTGATCTAATTTAAATATTTCAAAATAATTTAAGACATATTTCGACACATGTAACAGGAAAATATTTTATGTATAAAAATTTGACACGTTTGCTATTACTTATAGATTCGAATGTATCATTATATTTCGTCTACATGCACATAGTAGATTTGTAACATTTTAAATAATTCAAATACAAATACTAAATTAATGAAAAATTAAATATGTAGATTCATTTCGTTTATGTTATTATACTGAGATTTACTTTAATTTTAAATAAATTTTTTAAATATAAAAACAAACATTTAAAAAATATTAATATTCGTTGATATCTAATCATTTTTAATTTTTATTATATACATATATTTTTTATAAAATATAGGATATAATAAAAGATATTTTAGTTTTACATTAATTATTATTACGTATTATATTATATTATATAATAACTATATCTAACCGATTACAATTTAGTTTGTTATTACAGGTTTAAGATGTATTTTAATTCTGTAAGTTTATATATTTTTGTTTCAATACAATAATATCCTACATTTTTTTCATGTAAATTAGAGTACTTAAATTTATATACAATGAACTCATTTATAGTTATCAACATTTCTTATTTTAACATTATATTATTATATTATTACCATCCATCTAATAGTTACTGCTAATTTAAAATATATGTTTCATAAAAATACTATTTAAATATAATGCTAGAGTTTGTTTTGCTAATAAAAATTGCGAATAACTGATAATCTAGATTTGTAATTTATACTCCATCGGAAGTTCATAGCTTTTTCATTAATGTTCTTATTTATATTTTCATTGTCATGTAAAATATTCCGTTTTATTAATTTGCCAATTGAATTTATTTACCAATTTTAATTTACTAATTATAAAATGGAATAATTTAAATATTTAGAATAAATATAATTTATTAATAGCAGACATTGAATTTGTACAGTTATTATTGTAAAGTATTTGGGATAAAATATAAAAAATTAATGTGAACCGTATGTGATGTAATACTTTAATAGATAACATAAGATAGAATATTATAATTCATATTATAGTTCAATAGAATAATTATTAGTATAACATAATTATAATAGTTAACATATAGATAACATAAGATAGAATATTATAATTCATATTATAGTTCAATTTAATAATGTAAAAATTATTGTATCATTTTGAAAATAAGCCCAAGTATTCAGACACTATTAAAGGCTTTTTCTAGATTATGTTTATAAGACGCTAGTATTTTTAGTTATTAAAATTCAGAACAGAAAATCAATTAATGCATTATAAAAAGAAATTTTTATATTTAAAATGTCTTTTATTTTTAGAGAAAGAATATTGTTTCAAATTCATACTAGAAATAAATTTATTAATAATTTAAATCTTTAGATCACCATTTTCATTTCTTATATTATCATTGCAATCGCTCGTTATAATCTTTCTTATTGTGACTTGATAGTAATATACGAAAGGAAAATTATTTGTTTCTAATTTTCTCCTATTTTATTTTTTCTATCTTGAAGTTGAAATTAAATCGATGAATATTTATAACATTATTAATAATAATGTCCAAAAAAATAATACTTACTTTATACGTATTATTATATTATTATTATTATTATACTTGCTTTGTTTATAGTTTATGCCAAGGATACTTGTTTCAATAATTAAACACGAAGATGAAAATGCTAAAATTATAAACTATTTTTCAAGTATTTTGTGTATAATAGTTTTATGAACTAATAGAAAAATATTAATTGATAAATTACTATCAGATACGATGGAATTTTCAATATTTCCTTAGTCAGGTGTATAATTCATATGAATATTAGAGTTCCGATTCATAATTGACAAAAGATAGAGTATCGTTATTAGAATAAAATTCTTCTAAATATTTTAATCAACACAAGGAAGAGAAATACAACAATTGGATAAACTATTAATTATTGATAAATTGTTTGTAATATCATAAATTCACAGGAGCCAGCTATCAGTAATCAAACTCCACTATAGTGATTTATGTAGGCAGATAATAAATAATAAATTAGGAAGAATAATCTACAAACTACTAAAGATATAATTTTATATTGACAATTATAATATGCGTGAAAAATTGTATTAATTGTATCACTAGTAAGTTTCTTGCTAATCGAGTTTCTTGGTTAAAGTCATAATAAAAACATAGCATTGTTATTCATTTATTTAAAAGGTATTGGAACATACGCAAATACTATCTTATTAGAAAATTGATAATTCCTGAAAATAGATTATGCATACCATTTTGGTTTTCTTTGACAAGAAATAGTTTGTGATTTGGGAAAAATTACGACTTTTCTTTCATCGTACGAGCTCCTTCCCCCGTATCCAAATTACAATCGTTTTCATTCATAACTAATGTTTAAAAAACAATACTAATGTAGTTCAATGTATATTTACTAGTATGTAATGTAAGTATAATGTAGATAATAAATTTAATTTCTAAATATAATTTAAAAATAAATATAATTTCATTTAAATAAAAAAACTTTATAAAAGTATAACTTTCGATAATAAATTTATAATCAATAGTTAAAAGTTACATAATTGTTATTATTTGATTACATGGTTGAAAATGTTCACTCAAATTCTATCAGTGTACAAAGTATATAGTAGCAGAAGAAAGCAACGTTTAATATCTGAATATCCGAAGTTCTTCGGCCTCAAAAATTTATACTCGTACTAAGTGCTTCGAACCTGTACATTAAAAATGGTTCTGCAAATTTTATGTTAAACTTATTCTACATTATGAAAAGAATAAATTTTGCGATTTCATTTACGTCTTGGGAATAATAGATTTAATTAAAAATAAAGACAAAACTCTTGTTAAATAGATGCCACGATAATGTTAACCGAATACAATTAATTATTTACTATTTCGACTTCAAATTTAGGATAGATTAAAAACATAAATATTTTCATTTGTCATATTTTGAAGATGATTTTCATTTTGATGAAGAGAATTAATTTAATAATATGAATGTTTTTTAAATCTATTTTACCTTGATTTTATTTCATTTAAAGAAGACTTTTTATTTTAAGAGCGGAGTTATAAATAAAAATATTTAATATAAAAAATATTATATTTTTCTTATTTAAAAACAATAATCACTGCAAATTTTTTAATAGTATATTCATCATTTTAATAATTTGATATTTTATATATTTGGAAATGAAACTTTTAATCCATTCTGTTTAATTAACTTTCGCTTAATAAATTATCTAAGAAACCAAGAAACAACTAAATCGAAGAAATATAATTTGTGTACTTTTCTTTAAGTAAATATATATTTTATATATATATTACATTTAATAAATAATATATATACATATTTTTTAAGTAGTTATATTTTACAACTACTTAATTAAATCAATCAAGTTTGTAATTGCAGTTTTGACTTATGAATACATATTATGTAATTTTTTTTTAATATACGTTCAATTTTTCATAAATACATATACCTTGTTATAAAAATATTTATAAGAATAAATATGAGTAATCGATATAAGTATATTAAATTAAATATATTTAAAATCTTACACAAACAAAACATTATTTTAAATTGTATCCAATAGTATACTGATTAACAATCAATTAGTTTATAGAATATTAAAAATTAATAATTAGAATTTATATGTATAATAAATACTAATATATATACGAATTATTTACTATTATTATTCTATATACTAATCACTACGATGAGTCGTAAGATTCAACTTTAAAGCATAAGAATAATAAGAAATTTAGAGATTAATATAAAGTCTTCGCATTTGGTGAAAAAGAGACAGAGAAAAAGAAAAAGAGAAAGTATATTTATTAAATTTTATAGATGAAATACAAAAAGGAAAAAGATAAAATAGAGAAAGATACGATTTCTTATATTTAAGAAATTATTTTACAAAGTAATTTATTAATAAATTATTAATTTTTGGATGTTTATATACTAAATTATTATATTAACGTATATACTAAACTTATATGTGAAGGACATTATATACCGAAATTAAGAAATCAATCTGAAACAAGTAATGCAAATAATTATCGCATATTAATTTTATTGGTGCACAGTTTTTTTATACTTAAAGGAAGAATATTAATTAAATGAACGATTATAAATTAAACGAATGACAAAACAAGAAGCAGGACTGGAGCAATATATTTAATATTGGATAACATTGGAAAATAAATGAAAATGATAATTGACAAATAACTATGTTATTCTTACAGTTTTATATATATATATATATATATATATATATATATATATACAAAAGTAGAAATATAAACATTTTTATTTTATAATCGAATAATTTTTATATAAGGTAGTAACAATTTTAATATTAGATGTCCAACTATTAAAGATCACTTATATAAATCATTTTCTCATTAGGATGAATTAAATAAATACGAATATAGTAAATCTCGAACAATGTAGAATTAGTAGTATGCATACAAAAAGTTATATGCAATGTTATTTTCAATCTTTTATTAAAATCTTGATTATAAAGTAGCTTATGTAAATTAAATAACAAAAATTATGTAAAAAGTAAAATAAATATATAGTCGCGTAGGATTTTAGGGTTTTTCCTTATAACATACTGGCTTTAAATTTTAGTACACTTTTACTAGAAATTAGAAATTCAATTGGATTAATGAATTTTTAATGTAAGATCTTCTGTAAAATTATGCATTGAACGGTAATTTTCACACTCATATATTGTAAATAATTTTAATTAATTTAAAAAACATAGGATATCATTTTTGTCTTTCGTCTTATCCATACATCAACCTTAATGAACCTTGGTAGTAAACATCTCATCGCCCATTATTGAACAGTCGCGATGTTGATAATTGAATGTGATTTGCGAGCAAAACTACCGGGAAAAAATTCTCGTCGACCCCTGTCGGCAATGTTTCAGCATTCATTAAATGCACTCGCATGACGGACAAAGTGCTGGCGCAGCATTGGCTGAACTATTAAGTCTCTATAGTGCTTGTTCATTAACAGTTCTCGTTACGCGATAGGTTACGGTGACTTTTTTAGTGGTAAGAGTTTATCATGCGCAAATTTTAGCGACGAAAGTGAAGTAGAACGAGATATTGTTACGATTCGTATGTGTTAAAGCAAATAAAGTGAGATGATATTATATATTCGTTTTTCTTGCATATTTCCATGGAAATATAATGCTGATTATGAATTTAAAAGCAATCAGTTTTCATTACTAGTTTTTATCATATAGCATTCTATTTTATTTTCTTGCTATATTAATTTGATAATTCAATTTATATTTGTAAATTTTATTGACTTTTACTAATTTAAGAATTAAACAAAAATTAGATTTTGATTTTATTACCGATGTTTAATAAACTTAATTATAAATTTTAATTAAACGTTATGTGAATAAATTATGTTTGAAGTAACTAATATAAAACGTTAAATTTTATATGAATGTAATTATTATTGATATAATTAATTTTGTTATATATGCTACAAAAATATTAACATTTTCGTTCTTATTGGATGCATGAAAATATAATTTATTACGACTGTACATTTAACATGAAAATCATTGAAAAAGGGATTATTAAATTTCTATTACGTAGTGATATATAACAATTTTTATGTTATAAACGTACTCTCTTTTACATATTTAAATACCTTATATTAAACATAATTAATTGAATTTTATATAATACGATTTATGAAAAAACATTATAGTTTTTGTTTAGAGGGTACTGAACATAAATAAACAAATTCTAGGTACTTATGTACAAATGTGCATGACATTTTTGTGAGCTCGTTTCTATTTATAATTGTAAGGATTACTAAAGGCTATCTTGACTGTACAATTCGGGCACCTACTCGACCGCGCTACGTTTATGTATATGCAGTATAAACAATAGTATACTAGTACAGAAAACATCTATCATTAATGCCGTAAGTTCAATTAAAGTAATTTCCATGATTGTTTGTTCCGTAATTGCAATGGTTACTGACCGTTACATTTTTTATGATTAATTGGAATACACACATGTGTACAAGTTAAAATAAAGAAAAATTTTAGTACTATTCTGAACTTAGATGGAAAAAGTACAGGTTTGTATACATTGGATTATAATTACTATTATTAATTATTTTTTGGTAATTCTAGTGCAATATTTTTAAATACAATAAATTTATCACAAATTTGGTATAAAAATAATATATAAACTCAATTGCAATTCTTTTAAGTTTTGCTTTTGAATATTTTAAAAATGTAAATAATTATTTTTAACAAATTGACATGTCTAATCCTATTAAAATGACATATTATTAAAAAATATGAAATCTAATAAAAATATTTTGAACTTTAATCATAATTTTAGAAGAATAATTTAATACAAATAAGAGAATAATGTTAATTAATATTAATAGTACTATTGTAAATGTTATATTCTATTTGAATGAAAATAGAAAAGAAGGATTAAAAAATTAATGTGAGATACAATTATTAAATTTATAATAACGATTTTTCAGAGCTGTGTAAAGGTTGAATTGAACAGGCAACAGCTCAATTCTAAAAGCAAAATTGATAGGATAATATTTATTATTATTTTCGTAATATTTTATAATATATAAGTAGCTGTATTATGAATACTTCTTCTTGGGGCTTTTGTAGAAATGAGTAAATGGCGTTTTTATCGTCGATTCCTCATCCTTATTTCATCGACTGTGAACTTTAGATTAAAGCTTTTTAAAGCTCAGCGATTCTCCTTCAATCGTAGATATGCATATATTTAAATATATATGGATAATTGGGGTAAGCTAAGATTAAAGGTAGAAAAGGGCTCTTTATTCATATTTATATCAATCTATTAGTTTATTGGTTTGTGGGTTCTCAAAAAATAAATGACTATTCAATTATTTAAAAATGTATAAAATGAAAGTACTATAATAATATTACATAGTAAAGTATGGTAGATTGAATATAATGTTTATATTTCTTTAATTAGCTCAAATAAAAATATCTATCATAATCTACTTTTGATAAATTAAGTTTTTACTATACATTTTTATTTACCTATAGTTCGTAAAGTACTAATGGCGAAAGTTAAGCCTTATTAAGAACTTAAACGAGTTGAGTGTTTTTTATTAACTTGATTGTGGATAAATTTTATGTTTATGTAATGAAAGTGAAGAACAATTTAATTATATTATATTATCAACATATTACTATTATATTTTTAACCAAATTGAAAATACTAAAAATCTCAAAAGGTTTTGTATAAATTACAAATAAAAGTTTTTTAATATCTTAACATCTCAATAACTGTAAGTGATGAGGTTTATAAATAAAATAAGTTTATCATAGATACTTCAATAATATGGATTTTGTATAAAAGTTTGCATTAAATAGTTTTAGTTTGTTGTAATTAAAAATTGATATAAATTTAAATAAAAATATAAACCACACAAATAGACAAATACTTCAAAATGTGACTGAAAGGTATGTTATAAAAGTATAAAAGAAGTAAATTTCTTAATAAACTTGTTATAACAGATTAAAGAATAGTAGTTAAGCATATAAAGAATTTTTTATTAGCAAAGATAAATTCTGAATCTATATTTAATTTATAAATACTCACATTACCTATAACGGAACCTATAACCGATACTTTATAACATATACAAATTTTAAATAGTTTCAAATGATTTTATAGTTAGTAGAATTATTGGAATATATATATAATTACGGCTAATGTGTAAAAAAGAATTTTTACAGTTAAAATCAAAGAACATGGTTTCATCTTATTTGGGCACTTGAAAATAGAAAATTTCACGTAAAAATAAAAAAGTGCAGTACTTATAGCGTGAAGAAATAAAGTTCTGAATTTTAAGCTAAATGCCAGAAATTTATGTCTATTTGGATAAACTTATATACATTGGTCCATAGAAAGTTTAAAAAAGGAAAAGAAGAAAATTTAATTATAATTTTAATTTAGAAACAATCAATGTTATATGTATATACTGCAATAAGTACTAAATTAAATACATGTTTTAAGTAAAATATTGGAAGAAATTAATTGGAAAATTTTGACTATCTTTATTAACGTAGTATTACTAATAGACATTTTAATAAAAATCTATAATCGCATTATTCGATGTGTGGCTATTTTTTTTTAAATCTCATCTTACATATATTTGTCAGAAATTGAAACAAAATGTTAGAAAAATGAAACATATGATGCGAGATACAGAATGGGAACCAAATACTATGAGGCTATTCATCTTCGTCCATGTAATCTCTTGGTCATCACTCTTATACTACCACTTTTTTTATTCTATCAAATTTCTTATGCAATGACACCTTTGTGAATAACATGAATTTCTTTTAAATACGCAGTTATATAAATAAATATTCAAAAAATAGTTTTTATTTATTAAATATAGCAATTAAACTAGTTTACAATTTTTAGAAATAATATTGATATTTATAAGATATTTAAAATGCATAATATGTATACAGTACAAGTTATATTAAATTTTAATGCAATATTTATTATGCAGGTGATCTTTTTGTAATATTAGTTAATAAATAGATGTGATAAGACTAATACGTTAATTATATCAGTCTAACATTTTTATTATGTTTAGGAGTTGACAATTTAAATAATATTTTTATTACGGATAAACAATAGTTAAAATTCGTATTGTACTACTAACCCTTAATAAATATCAATCATAGATAAGGTTACAATAGTAATTTAGTAATAATATATAAAAATGAAGTCTATTAATCCCAATTATTTAACTACATTAAATTTTACCATTACATAGCGTACTAATGTTTTTTTTTTTTAACCAATCATAATTAATTCATGACCTAATATAAAGGTGGGACCTAATATAAATGAGATTAATGAGATTATATTGTGTTTATCATTATTACGGCATTAATACAATAATAAAAAAAAAAATCTCAAAGGCGATCACTAATAAATTTCAAGTGTTTAATCAAGAAAATTATATTTTATAATAATTTTTTAATATTTTACTTTAATATTTTTTAATTTTAACATTGATAAATGAAAGATAATAATTTTGGATGCTTAAAATTAAAATAACGATATATTTATTGAAGTATTGGTTGAGAGATTCTAAATGAAATCGTCTGTATGAATAGAGATAAATACCTATGGAGGATTAAATGAGATTATAATTTGTTATTATTTAATGAATAAACAAATACAATAAAATGTTAACAAATACGGATACGTACGATTCCCTAATTTGTCTATTATTTTTACATAAACTTCTATCCTACCAACAAAAGAAGACCGAGTATAGCAAGATGTTTAAACGACAATGCTACGTGATTACTTTTCTTTATTATTATCAGGAGAGGAATTAATTCTAAATTAAACTTTACGCTACTGAAGAGTAATGATCGAAAAGTGAATATAATAATAAGTGAACTAATAAATTTCATCTATTTTCTAGCCTTTTTATATTTTTTTTATCTACTCCATTTACTAAGCTCGATATTAAATTCAAATTTATAATAAAAGTTTTGGATACATATTTTGATTATACACTTCCTAAATATCTATATTAAAGTATTTAAATTTTCCTTATTTATAATTTACATTTTATGTAATATTTAAATTTCAATCTATACAGCGATACATTTTATAATATATTACAAAAATATACAAACATATTTTTTGCTTTCAAATCGATAAAATTTTTGTTGGTAAATTTTAGTTACGAATATACATCTTTTAAATATACATAAGATAATTAATTTTTTGGTTGAAATTCTATTAATTTTATTTTATGAATATTTGTAATACACGTTTGAAAAAATATTCTATTTTCTTATTATAATTTCTTATGAATATTAGGGAGTATGTAAATTATTTATTTTCAATCCTTTTGCTGTTATCTTAGAGTAATTTTCAATATATTCATTTACTTTTATAGTATATATTTATAGTAAATATATATAGTATATATATTTATTTAATTTTATATTTACTTTATTATAAATAATAAAGCTTTAATTGTAACGAATTGAATTAATTTATATAATTGAAAAATTGAAATAAAAATATTTTATTTTAATAAACTAACATTTTATAAATTATACACACTTTGAAGTTAATAATTATTTATTAATTTTTGAATTAATTCATTGTTCTTAGGAGTTACAAAGCTTATAAAATTTTCGCAATAGATTTCGTAATATTTTTTAGAAAATCGAGTAAAAATATATATACACAAGAATTTAATGAGTAATGGAGTGTTCAATAGTTTCTTCTTTAAGTACACTATGTATACTCAATTACTATACTATTCTGAAATTATATTACATAACTTTATGTAATATAAAAATTATAAGAATAATGAGATTATTTATAAAATATAGAAATGTTTATTTTACGTGATATATGAAGCAAAGCTAAAAATTTGATAAAAATATAATAATTAACTGAAGATAATAGAAAAATTATTTTTTAAATTACTCTTTAAGTAACTATTTTCCAGTTGAAATGTTATTAAAATTTGTAAAAAAAAAAAATATGAGGAGGAACTGCAATTAAAGATCAAAGTACAAAGACTGGCAACGAGAGAAAAATATTGAAATTTGTCTTAATCAAAGTCAACTATTTTTATACATGAATTTAGTAGAAAAATTGTATCGAAAATATATAAGTGTAATTATATATGTCATTTCATTATTATTTAGAATATGATTTTTTTAATTCAGTTGAAAAATGACAATAATAAGAAATTATGTTAATAGTATAAATATTTAAAATCTTATTTTTTTTTCTATAGAATTATTTTGTTCATAAAAAATATAATATTTGTTGAAAATACTTATAAACATTTGGAATGAATTGATTGATTTTGTTCTTAATAAAGTTGATAATTAATTGATTATTTGAAGAAAATATTGTTTGATAATTCATATGAATACAAAAGTTAATTAGTGTTTGATTATTTAACACATTTGCAATTATAGACAGAAACTAGTATTTCTAGATAGATTTTAAAACTTACCATAATTTTACATTCAATATGGTGATATATTATTTATAAATAATTCGTGTTCAAATAGTTAATACACTATGTTAATTATATAAGTTTGAAGGTGTCATATTTCCTTTTCTTCATAATGAAATGGTATTTTTTTATATAAATGAATCGATAACAAATGTATCTTTATTAATATTATTAAGTACACGAGAGAGATTAATCAATATTTAATGCATAAATAATATTATCTATAAATATTTACTCATCTAATTTGCTACAAATTAAAATTATATTTCAATTATCCCAAAATTTAGAATCTGCTACAATAATAGTCAAGTTTATAAAGATAATTTTTTAAATTTATATAATTTTGACATAAAAAATGAATTAGTAATAATATTCTAGTTAACATTATTAAAAACCTTTTTTCCATATTATTTTAAGAACAATGTTTATAATAAGTCGGAATTCGAAGAAAAATTTTTACTTTATGCATTACAATGAATACAAGAATTTGCAAACAAATAATGTTTTTATTAAAATTTTGAAATATATTTCTGAATTTGTAAATAAAATTTTATTAATTCATTATAAATTATTTTGTATAAAAATAATTTTGTAAAATCTTATGGAAAAATTATTTTAAAAATTTGCCATTAGTTATTTATCATTATTTATTTTTAATTTATCAAAATCTATTTTTGTTGAATTCGTTTCATTTAATTACATTTTTTTGCTTTGAAGTGTTTATAGTATCATCTGTGAAGTAAAGTTTGTTTAAATAATATACATAATATATAAATAATAATTATAATAATATATAAAAATATTAACTTTACCAATTATATTGACATATGGGCGATATAAACTAATAAATTCTAAATTAAATGTTGATATTATGTATATGTAAGTATTACTAAACTAATGTAGATATAAAGAAATAAAATAATATAATGATGGCTGAACTAAAAATACGTTAAGTTATATTTACGATTTATATATATTAATAAAGATAAAAATCTTATTCTATTTATCTATTTATAAAATTAAGTAATTTTTTATAATACCAAAACGATTTTAATCGATGATAATTACCTTAAAATATAAATATAATATTACTATCAAAGACTAATAAAAAATTTTAATATATTAAATTTTTTTCGTCATTTTAGAATATTTGTATTGTTAATTTATAATAAGAAATGGCTAACGAGGCTCGTAAATTATGAAAAAAGCTAAAGTATAGAACTCAATTATATATATTATTTGAATAAAAAATTATAAAAATATTACTGAGAAATAATCAATATTAATAAATTTAATGGTTTTAAGAATATAAATAAATTATATTAAATAATATATATAAATAGATTATATAGTTAATATTTTCTGTTTTATATCTTTGTATATTTACAAGAAATTATAATTTAAGCAGTTAAAACTTTTAAATACTACATTTAAGATGGTATCTATTATAATAACAATGTATTATCAATCTTTTTTAATTTATTTTAAATTTAATGGTGAATAGAAAGAAACATATAACAATAAATTTGTTTATAGAAATATTAATCGTTTAATCCAATTAATTTTTTAATGAATTAGTGGTTTTAAAACCAAAATAGAATAGTAAATTGAAATAAATTAAATAATTCAGAGAATTTTGGTGGACTTTTAATAGAATAACGAAATAAATAGAATGAAACTACAAAACCAAGTATTAATTTTTCATAATCTAATTTTTTATTTCTTAGCAATTGATTCTTTAAAGCTTTTATAAATTAAAAATATTAAATGCTGCTGTACTGCTCCTATTATATAGTGAAAGAGTGAAACATTGCATGTCTTCACGTATA
Source organism: Ceratosolen solmsi marchali (assembly GCF_000503995.2). Classification (NCBI taxonomy): domain Eukaryota; kingdom Metazoa; phylum Arthropoda; class Insecta; order Hymenoptera; family Agaonidae; genus Ceratosolen; species Ceratosolen solmsi. The sequence continues at coordinate 2,945,603 of NW_011948434.1, forward strand.
TACGATATGAAATATCGATCAATTTCATTTTTCATGTTCTCTTTCTAAACTTGCCTACCCCTCTCTCACTTTTTTGAACCGATTACTGATTGTCCATTTTTTCTTTTTATTTCTACCTAATTCACATAGCAGTAGAAAATTAAAAAAAATCATTAAACAGTAAAAAAGTATAAATAGATAAATACAGCCATGGAGAAAGAGAGTTGGCAAAGAGAGAGAGAGAGAGAGAGAGAGAGGGGCGGGGGAATATAAAGAGAGTGGGTGAGTAAGTGGACTTTGGAGTGAAGAGAAGAGAAGAGAAGATATATATATATATATATATATAGAGAGAGAGAGAGAGAGAGAGAGAGAGAGAGAGAAGGAAATAGACAAACAAATAGGGAGACAGAGAAATTAAATTAAGTGAGGCGAAAGGATATTGAATTGATCAATTAATTCACAACACTGACGCAACGATTTCACGTTGTACACGACCTCACGAAAAATAACAAATGAATAGCTTTATTTATTAGCTTAGGTATTGAAGTTTTTTTTTACTTGTTTAATAAATTACGACTTTAAAATAATATTCTTTAAAGTTCGTTTTCAGATCTTTATTGATCACTTACAATTATTATCTGTAATCACATCATGAATATTACGAGGTCACTCATTGGTATATAGTATATTTTTAAAATTTTAGGAAGCAGCTATTTACGTATTTTTCAATTTACAGATAACTCTAGTACAATATAGATTGTATCTGAGAAAAAAAATATTAAATGATTGGCACGAAAGTTATTTAATTAATTTTTTTTTATTTTATTAATTTAATAATAAGCTGGTAATTTAAATGTATAAAAAAATTGGTATCTATAGCTATCAGAATATGATGTCATTCATTTGAAGTGTTTTATTAAAAAAATACAAATATCTAATTCAATTAATCATCTGCGATATTTTATCGGTATATCGCCGATAACTTGTTTTACAATATTATTACGCCCGTTATTTTTGAAACCCATTCGATATTATTTAAAATATAAAGTGTATTTTCATATTTTAAATGATTATTGCTTTTTCTAGCTTCATTATATACTTTAAAGAACTAGTTATATCCAATGAATATAGGGTCACAATATATGAAATACATTAATGAACTTTGTTATTATATTTCTTTTAATTTATATATGTCGAATTGATCAAATAGCCATTTGAAACTGCAATGAAAAACTTTTTAAATATTTTCAATACCAAACAAAATATCTACCAATGAAAAGATCAACGGAATTCTTTTACTGTTTTTATCTTATATTTGAAAAGTTAAAACATAGATATTTCCTAATTATATTGCAATTATTAATATTTTACATGATTAATAAAGGATATGTATTATTAGTTATTCATTGAAAAATATTAATAATTATTACTTCACTTAAAAGCAATTACATGTCATGTATTCTAATCATTCTTATACACGAATAATTCAGCTCAAGAATATTTGCTTCAAAAGGATATATAAAAACACTGTTCTACAAGGATTTCATTGATATTTATATTTGATACAGCATGGAAACATATAATTAATTTAAAAATAAAAATAGCAGATCTATAGTTTTACGTTTTCACAATAAAAATGAGTTCCAATAACTAGTATTTCATCTAATGCAAAGAATTATGATGATAATAAATAGTACAAAGTTAATTTGCGTAATTTATTAAAAATTTTCTTCATGATATTAATGCATAAATATGTAAAGTATAAATTATTTTCTTCTATTAATTTTAATTTTATAGAAGTAAAGATTATGACAATGAGCATGCGAATTAATAAATAACTTCTTAATATAATAATTTAAAAAATTTTTTCTATTATTCTTAAAATTAATATAATAAATAAATAAATATCTCTTGAGTTATTTCACAGATTAGAATCTTATAATTTCTTCACCTTTTACATTTTACAATTATACTTTATATTAAAATTATAAAAATTATTGATTTTGTAAAGAAAATTGTAAAATTATTTTATTAACAAATAATTATTTAAAATGAATAATTTTTTTAATTAGAAAAATACTACGCATGGCATACAATATGATTCTATTGTTTCATATATTTAAAATATCTCTTATTTTAATAAAGTATTCATTTTCATTAACATCCTTTACCTGATTTTCTAAAAAAACTAAGAAATAATAGTATTTATCTCAATTATTATTAAAAGAAAGCCATTGTGGCAACAAACTTTATAAAATTTAATCAATTTATAGTTATAAAATAAATGAAAGAAATCTTATTAGCTTTAGGTAAAAGCTAATAAGATAAATAAACAGTATTTAAACAAGTATATTGCATATTGCATTTTGAATTCAAATAATTTATGACTATATTTGAATAAAATTTAATAATTATTCAAAATAAAAATCTTTTAATGTATTGTTAAATGTTATTTAATTGTATTTTAATATTTAGACAGTGTTTTTTAATCGTTTTAATACATCAAATATATTATATTCATTTAGCAATAGTACTACAGATTAAAAAGAGTATACAAGTGTTGTAAATTATATTTAAATTTGTATTTGTCCAACAATCCTTAATATTGTTTTTCTAAAATAAATTCATAAAGCTGACAGTTTAATCAATAAACTATTAGAATAAAATAAAAATATATTCTTAATATTTATTGGACATGTTGACCTTGTTAAAAACGAATTCAGTTTTAAATACAATTGATAGCATTAGACAAATCATTTATAAAATAAGATAAAAAGTTATTAAATATTTACGCACCTAACACAAACGAAAAAAAAATTATTTTTTAATCATATTGCGATTCAGTTTACTTCAAAAATAAGTTTATATGATCTAAAAATTAAAAAATAAAAAAGTAGTTATTAAAAAGGTACTATTATTTTAAATATGTATTAATAAATAAATATATTCATAATCTTACGGAATTAATAAACAGATTTTAATATTTTCTCGCGAATTGTGTTAAAATCTTTAATCAATTGTAGGACAGTGAATTTCGGAAGAATTCATAGTATGACTTGTTCAGTTAATAAGCAAATAACATATTTTTTGGATTATGTTTTATCTGCAAATATAACAAAAATAGAGTTTTTAACATAATGCATTTACTTATTATTTTTCATCATTTTATTGAAATTGTATTCCTATTTTATAAATTATTCTATTACTTATTTCATATTTATTTAATATTCAAAATGGTATTCAAATAATTTTTCTTTGAATATCTATAAAATGTCAATAGCGTTAGGAATTTGTATGAAATATTACATTTTCAAAATCATGTTTTTTCAGTAAACCATTAGAAAATAAGTATTTTTATGTGAATATGCATTATAAAAAATTTGGCTATATTTTACAATAAATTTTATCACGTGGTATCTTTATATCATTGACAAATTAATGAATACAATAAAATATTTTTATCATATTTATGTGATAGTATAGTAATAAATATTATATATATATAAATCTTCTTCAAAAAGAAATATGAAAATACATTATGAACTTGTCTCTCAGATTAATATTTTCAGTTAAAATAATTTATAAAGCTATTTAGTTATTCGTATTAGGATCATTGTTTATCAATATTTGTCCCTAAGAACATAAAATTGATATGTTCCAAATATAATAAGAATATAATTTACATTATTTTAAATTTTCTTTTAACGTCTATGGTAAAAATAGATATTTTTATATTTATTAATTACAATCTGTTCATTTTATTTTGATCATTTAAATTTCTCAAAACAAAAAAAGTTAAATTAAATGAATAATCGAGTTAATTAATTTTACATTTGTAAAATATAAAAAAATTATGTAATTATCATTTAATTTAATATTTTCACTCAAATTAACGATAGTAATTATATTTTAAATTGGATATGAAATTAAATGTTTTATTTTTCTACTCTATAAATTTAATTTTTTATATTTTGGATATTATATTTTTAAAGTAAAGTTTTTTTAATGTTAAGATATCGCTTCTGTATAGTTCAATTTTTTCAATATTTTCGATTTGTAAAAATATAGATTTTCTATTTTTTTCTTATAAAAACATCGGAAAATGGTATATAAGTTTGCTAGATTCTAAAGTAATATTTTTATTCATATATGATTTATAATTAATATTATGATAAATATAAAAGGAAATGTAAAGGTATATAAATCTGTTTATTACATTGAATTGTATATTTATTGTTATTTTACAGTTGCGAATACATTTAGAAATATATCATGTTTTTAATTTAATTATATATTATTTAAATAATAATTTAATGTGTTTAAATACAATTACATTATTATATAATTGATTACAATATTAATAGAATTTAGAAGCCATTCAAATTGAAAAATTAATAACTCTTTTATTGTTCGCCTGTATGTAATATTTTTACTAAGTTAAAAGTATTACAGACACCTATTCATTGTGTCATATATATCTTATTTTTTTTTTCAAATTCATCTGTGGTAACAGCAGTCATGTGTTGCCACATGCTTTTGTCAATCAATCACCCCTGCCATTTTCAATTTTCGTTTATTCGATTTTCTCATTTTCTTGAAAGACGGTGATTGTAATCCTCCCATGGTCTGGAAACCGTTCGACACCTCTCGTCTTCGAAGCGAGGATAAAAAGAATAGACACCAGATTTTAAAGTTCAGGCATCAAGTAGTGTGTGTAAATGGATTGTTTTAATAACTTTAAGAGCGAAGGGGCGCCGCGGTGCTGTTTTTCAACGGGCGTGCACCTGCATATATAAAAGGCACAGGAGAGCGTAGAGCAGCTAGTCGACGCTTTGTGAAAACGGTCTTTTCTTCGTCCATGAGGGCTTTAACGACTGTGATTATTTTTCCGAGCGTTAAGCGAAGCTTTTCGAAAGGAAAGAGCGACGACGACGACTTTGCGAGTCCCCCGGGCGTTGAGCAGACAGACGCCTATAGAGCGGATTTCGCTTCTCAGAAGCTGCCTTGCATCTGGCCTATCGATTTTCGTAAGACTGGTGTTTCATTGTTTTTAAAAACTTTTTTTAAACTTAATGCTTATGAACTAACTGCAGTTATTAAAAAGGAATTGGATTAAAAGTACTGATAATTAATTTTAATCTATATAATAATGAAGCGAATCATACTCGTTATTTTACTTGATGTACATATGTGTGTGTGTGTGTGTGTGTGTGTGTGTGCGCGCGCGCGCGCGTGTGTGTTTATAAATTAAATCTATTCGTTTATGTGAGCTTTAATTTAAAAATTTGTTTTAATTCACAGCAGATAATAGAATATGCACAATACCTTTTACTTAGAAATTGAAATAACTTAATTTTCGTAATATACAATCAATTATAATTTGTAAATAATTTTGATATTTTAAATGCAATATTGAGTTAAGTACATGATTAATAATGAAATTAGAATTGAAAAATATACTTTAAAAATATTATTATATTAAAAAAAGAATTTTCTTTGTAACTTCTACTATAATTTATGCAAAAATTGAAAACGTACCATTTTGAATTTTCTAGAAAATTGTATTATACTCTTAGTGCATCATGTTTACGTACATAATTTAAATTAATTTATATATAAAACCGAATAAAAATACACATATAATGTGAAAATTCTTTATGCTCCAGTAATTTTTTTTTTTTTTTTTTATAAACATATATAGAACAGTTATTTGATTCATGTTTTCTATTTATTCTAGTGATTTTTCACATCAAAATTATTTACAATTTTGTTTTATTTAGATAATACAAAACAGCGAATATTTAGAATAGTAATAAAATTTCCGATATTATGCAATTTAATTAATACTTCTTAGTTATTAAGTTCTTTTTTATGAATTGTAATTTTTTATATAGCATCATAATGCTACGAGTAATTTATATTAATAATCGAATATGAAATTCTTATGAAAAATCTAAAATATTTTATTATAGATCCAAGAGTGAAAATTAATTTGGATGAAAAATTAGGTAAAGGAACATTTAGTTGTGAATTTCCAATCTGAAATTAATAGGTCAACAATACGGTTAAGTATAAACTAGCGAATAAGTATGGAATACAGTGTTTATACAGTTACGAAATGGGAGTCCTCTAGTAATCTCTTCATTACTGTTACTCAATGAAATTTATATTTTGAACACTAACGCACCATTCCCCATATTCTTTGGAGCAAATATTAAATATAATAATACTAATAAAAGCGATATCGTGAGAATGAAGAATAATTAGAGAGAATACTGTATTGACTAGAAAAGTTTATATTTTTTCTCCCCTAAGCCTGTAGTATTTCTCGATAAATTTTCTATAGGTCAATTACAACTGATACACACAAACTTTATTATTTTCTCACCGATTAAATTACGGACTTATAAAATATTATTTAAGACTTTAATACTTAGTGTATATTTTCGCTTATTTTTGCCTATTTATTTATAGATGCATTTAAATAAACCAATTTGTTTTTATTCTCTATGTAAGAATAATATTTAAAAGTATCATAATAAGAAAAAATCAAATTATATTTAAGATATTCTATTACTCCAGCATTTTAAGGTAAATCGGATATCCAATAATTTTGTTATAATAGATATTTTTTATTTAATATTTATAGATGTACCTGAAACCATATATTTTCTTTTAAATTTAAAAATTTGTTCGAAATAAATTGTTTTTAAATGTCTGAACTGATCTCTATAAAAAATAACTTTTTAAGAATTCTTATCGTACTCTTGATTATTCACCTGGGACAATAATGAACTTTATTTTATTTATAAAATTGTTTTTAGCAAAATCTATTATATTTATAAGCTTTTTTAAAAAATGATAATCATATATCATTAATTGTTATTGTTTTAACTACATGTAAATAATATATTATAAGGTTTTTATTTATGAGTGATTTTATACATTATTTTCCGTATACTATTATTTATAATAAGTTATTAAAATTTCAGTTAAATTGTATTTGATAAATACAATAAAAGCCTCCAAGTTGGTATTGTGAATTCTAAAAATGCTTTGAAAGTTTTCAAAGCAATTTTCTAACTTTTAAAAAAAGAAATTCTTCGATTATAAATTTTTAACTTTTATTTCATGATATCAATAATATTAATATGAATATCTTTCTATTATAAGGTTTTCATCCTCTTTAACTTAGAAAGACAATCTAATGTGTGAATGCGACTTTCTTACGAGCTTTAGTAAGAGCGATTTGAGTTTTACGTTCGGTTCACTTTAAATTCGATAATCTTTAAACAATCATTATACTATTAATGATCAATAATAATATTAATCAAGTCTATAATTTTGATTGCACACCAGAAATTATTATTAAAAAAGGGAATTTACCAACTAAGGTGATTATCATAACGTTACTCGAGGAAATGTTTCTGCAGATCTCGTACAATATTCTTTCAGGATAAAGATCATTAATTATCTTTTAGTATATTATTTATTTTCTTGGTCGTTACATTCTATATCAGTTTATTCACTACATTTTTGTAGCTTTTGAAAAGTTCCAATAAGCATAAAATGAAATATTGTATCATAAAAATATTCTATCGTAAAAATCATAAAATTAGAAAAAAGCATAAAATGATTGATATTTAACTTGCGGGAATTCATAAAAATACAAACAATTACTATATCATTTATATTAATTTCTAATGAAAATATTCAAAACAGTATTACATTCATAGAAGTACTCGTAGAAAATATTATGAATTTCCAAGTCACGATCTTAATTTAGTATATGAAAAAATTAATAATGTACTAAACAAAGTTATTGTTTATTTACAATTTATTCCTATATTATATTTATATAATTTTAATGTGTTTCACGTGACTTATACTTTCATTTGCTTTTAAAAAAAATTTCATTTCACTATGGCTTGCTTTTAATCTTTTTTACTCAAGTTTTTTAAATGTCATAATCAGTGGCTTATTTAAAATAATATTCAAAATATGTTAAAAACGCTGATTTCCGGCAAATATTATACAAATATAATTCTTTGGTATTTGGTGAATATAAATGGCTATTATTTTATGAAAAAATTTTATTATTATAAATTAAAATTAAGAAGCCTTAATTGTTCTCACGGTGTGTCTCTCTCTCTCTCTCTCTTTCTTTTTCTTTTTCTTTCTCCGTCTCTTTCTCGCTGTTCTCGAAATGTTATTATTTTTAAAAAATTATGAATATATAGTTGAACTTCTCTTTACAAAATATGAAGAAATTTATATGAAATTAAATACTTCAACTATTTAGACTAATTTATGTATTTATCGTTTAGAGATAAAATAATTTATAGTTCTATTTCATTTGATTTTCAACAATTCTTTTTTTACCATTTTGTCAATGGTGCATTAAGGCTTTTTAAATAATTATATATATTCTTTAAACGACTTATTCTTTAACAGCAACTTTTATGCATAACAAATTTAATTAATTATTCTTGATATTTCGATAATTATTCATAACGTTCATTCAAACGTTTCTTTATTTTACAATTTAGAGGAAGATTTGAAATTTTAAAAATCAAATCTACTTTAATTTATTTGAGATATGTATTGAATGAAGTTACATTATTTTATTTTTTATGTTTATTGAATAAAAATTGCATAAAAAATATACTGTTAATTTATTATGATTCTATATTTTCAATTTACTTATAAAATATGTACTTCTGATTCTATTTGAAGAAGAATCAAACTTTTATTTAAGCTACCGTTCAATTTGTTTACTTTGAAACAAAGCGTTAAATCACATTCATTTATCAAATTACATTTTGAAATAAATCAATATAATTTTTTTTCTTCTTTTTTTAATATTCAAGCTTATAATTAATATTACTTAAAAATATAATTAATATCTTATTCTATAATTTTAAATTATCTTTAAGAAATTTATTCGTATATATAGTGAAAATTAAAAAAAAAATTTTGTTTAACGTTTTATTTTGATTGAATTAAAGTATTTGAAAATAATATTTTTATTCATATAATTGCTTAAAAAACATCATTGCTTCACTATTTCAAAATTAAATTAAATTAAATAATTTATAACGGATATACCGTTTATAAAGAATAAATTCATATGAAACTATTGATATGAATTTGATACGACCAATGAATAAAGATATATTTTTCGACTCCTTAGGAAAACATAAAATTAATAAGTGAATTCAATAAAGGTTGTCTTTCTCGTAGCAAGCCAATAAAGAACGAGTTTGACCTTTCTTCCGCCTTCTGTCTATATGTATAAGATCGTCAACGAGATTAATGAAGAACATTTGTCATAGTGTTCTCCTTTGGACATTCCATATTTCCTGTACTAAAGGGTTCCACGTCAAGTTGCTTTGACAAAAGAGTAAAAATATTAAAAAATTTTTTGGGCATGAGTTATTTGGAAAAAAGAATTTCAATATATATTATTATAAAATGAATTAAGTATAAATCTCATTAATATAAAAGATTGAATTATTTATATTGATGATAATGACAATAATGAGAATAATGACAATAATGACAATAATGATAATTGCTGTAAATGAATATCTTTTATAAAAACTTTTTCATTAAATATATAATATTTATGACTGCGCAGTACATATTATTATCATCTTATTAGAATACCAAATAAATATTTATTTGCAATAAGCATTATATCATTCACATTAATAATATATGTAAAAATTAATGTTATTCCTTCTATTAAGATAAACTTATACCTAATACTATAAAAAGAATTTAAATTAATATTATTATTAGAAATTATTCAATACAGATTATCAATATTAGATATGTAGATGAAAGAAATTTAAACATTACAGAAACTAGTTCCACTAAATTTATAATGTGCTTCATTTGTTCTCTACTTGTAATATAATACTCTATCGTAAAGTACAGTATTAAATCTAATGATTTACAGACTCTGCCTATATTTCCAGTTTCTTAATCGTAGTATATAAATAGAGTAAATCTCGTATTTAAAGTGGACTCTAAACGTCTCGCACTTAACGGAAAAATAAATGAACGCAAAACTTAATAAAATTTAATAAAATTTAAGAAATAAATTCGTCAGTTTGTTGAAAGAATTGAAATTCTATCTGAATAACTATTTAAATTATTGAAAGTTTCAAATATTATGAGAGTTTTAAAAGGAGGTTAAGTATATGTAATTTACTATTCCCATTAATCAGTTCTTTATATTTATATCTACTTTTGCTCCAATAAGAAATATCAAAAAGTGTATTTGAATAAAAAATGATGTAAAGTGTAGATTCTAATTTTCTCTAACTACTGTATTCTTTTAAATGATATGTAGATTTAAATATATGTAGATTAAATTAAATTAAATTAAATTAAATATATTTAAATATATGTACATTAATATGAAGCATATCTATATAAAATAAAACAATAAACCAGTATAATATATATATATATATATATATACTACAATGTATTAATTTTTCTATATATTTATTTTTATCTCTCATTGTATTGTATTCCATACTTGTTTACCTTAATTAATTTGTATTGAAATATAATTAATACAAAAAATTTAATTAATATTTAATCAAATAAATATGGTCAAATTATCTGATTCTTCATAATAATAATTATTTTATATATTTTTTTCTATAATAATTTCTGTTATAAAAACTAAGTTTTTGTATTATTGGAGTCTGATAACATAGAATGATCATTACTGATTTGGGCAGACGAGTGATCTAAGTTATATGAAATGGGATAACTTAATCTATGTAGAGTATGTACGATTACGTATGTGTATGAATGATTATATCCTTGCATGATTATCGGATTACTTCTCCGTCTTATTGTTTACCATAATATGTTGATGTAATAAAAATCATCCACAAACAATAAAGGTAAACATTGATATGATATTTAATATTATATATGGTTATTATACATTAAGTACAATAAAATTCTTATCATTTACTTGAAAATTTAGATCTAATTTTGTGCATTTGTGATCTGTTTTAATTTTTTTATCATATATATGAATTTATAGCTTGTAGATGAAAGGAAAATATAATATATATAAAGGTAATAATGAATATTATGAAAGTTACATAACGAACAATAAATGAATTTTCATTTCAGAAATAACCGTAGATATTAGTGTATGAACATATGTAAGTATTAATATTTAAGGATTTTAATGTGAAGTAAGCATACACATATTAATTTCATTATTATGTCTATCTCAGAATTATTTATAGATGAAAATAATTGAAGTGAGCTATTTAATAAGAACAATTTTCAATTTAAACATTTATCTTACCTATAAAATTGAGTTTAAATATCACTCGCATAAAATTTGCTAATTGAGGTGTGAGCAGTAATACCTCATGTGGTATGAGTTAACTTCAGTCGTGCTTTATTAATATCCGAAAATTAGGAGCGAGTTAATCTTTCCTAATGACAGGTCGAAAGTAATTACTTTCTTTACATCATAATATCTAACTTTACGTCTATGTAACAGTTGCTTTAATTACTAGAAGAAACAAGAACTTGGTATTTGGTTTTCGGTATAAGATTAGATTTAGATTGAAATTATTATTATAACAAAATATTTTAGTTAATACTTTTGGATATATAAATATTTGTTTTATATTCTCAATTAGTAATGGATTTAGAATTTTGTTTTATCGTATTTAAAACATTGAGTTACAAAAGACAATAAGTTTATACCAATGTCGACTCTTCCATTGCAGTGGTATAAAAAGTATCGGTAGATTAATTTTTTTTTTACGTTGTATGAATTTTTATATATTTACAAAATATATTAATAAAAATATTGTTGCTTCGTACAGATATTTAAATCCGTCGTGTATTATGTTGGTTATTTCGAGAAAAGGCGTTCAACGTTTTTGTTGGGGCCCATGCATTGCTGTTACAATATAAGCTATTAATATTAAAGCCATTAGGTATTTACTAGCCATTAATTATTTAAAATATGAAAATACCTTTTCTTAATTATGTATAATTTTAATTAAATTAATTGTAATAAATGGAAGATAAATTATGAGCGAAATAATTAATTTTAAATTCTTATAAATACAATAAATTACAGTTTTTAATATTATTAAATAATACATTTGAGTTTAATAAAAATGTTAAATTAACTTACGTATAATAGTTGCTAACACTAATTTAGCTTAATAAAAATTATTGTCATTGATTTAATTCATACCGATTAGTTAATTAGTTAAAATCAATGAAGGCAATATACCAAGTAACAAAAACAAGTTATTTTCTTCAAAATATTTCAATTTTAATTATGAATTTAGTCTACACTGTAGAAGAGAGCCGAGGATATTCAGCTTCAACGGACGATTTTTTTCTTTTTATTTTGTGAATTTTCGCTTTTTTTTTAGATTGGTACTGCCGAAGGGTCTTTCGTTTCTATATGCGGTTGAAGATTAAGAAGGGTAGCGTCCAAGCAGCAAGTCGAGAGGAAAAGAAGAAGCGGAATATGAGAACAGAGGAAGATCTCTATCATCGCCTGTACAAGAGCCTATGTTCCACCGACCCTTCTGAAAGCTACAGTAAGGGGTTGGTTGTTTCTCAACTGCACAAACCGTTCTTTTCACAGCGATTAAAGCTATAAATGTTGGAACAAATCGTTGAATCGCTGTGCTGCCTGTCGTACATAAGTTAATCTAAAAATTTATCCACGCTTGAGATGATGATGCAGTTTTCTCTTCTTAGCTTAATTCAATATTAAATATTTTACTAAGTACTAATGTTTCTGAAATTTTTATTATCGACCATCGAGTTTAGGTAGGTGAAATTGCGCGAAAATATTTTTACCATTTAAGATTCATAATTCTTTTGTATTATTGTGTCATTAATAATAAAATTAATAATAAAAATTCCTACGAAAATTTGTTGAAAAACGGAAACTATTCTCTGCTATATACACAGTTTATTGAAATTTAAAAATATGAGCATCATACGATAAAAAATTCTTTTATAGAGAATTTAAAGAAAAAAGCGATGTGAAGCATATAACAGAAATGAATTCTAAATTTTTATTTAATACAAATCGTAAGACGTATAGCCTTCATTTTTCGAAGCTTACAAGTAAAATTCAAATGTTAATACTCAATAACTATAGTTATGCTTAGTAGCGGGTGAAATAAAGGCAACGATCGATGGAGTGAATTGTGGTTAGGAAGCGACCGTATTTGTCTTACACATTTCTTCCATTAGAAAATCAATTAGGGTATATATAAATCAAGAAGGTGCACCCATGCGAGCGGATCTATAATCATCTTATCGACAGCGCGATTAAGTAGGCAATCAGCTCTTGAGACTAAACTATCCAACGGGAATTTATATGCACCATGTCGGAAACTTTCAAGTCTGGCATAACTTGCCGAAACTGAAAACTTTTCGAAATAACTCTGGCTGACCGTTACGTTCGTGCATGGAATGTGGAATCGAAAAACTTATAGAAATTCCGCGAATACGGTATCTATCTTCAGTGGTACACAAGAGGAATAAGCATCCGACGTCTTACAAAATTTTGCATGTTCATATTTCTATAAGACTTCAAAGTTTGAAAGTTAAAAGTCAGTAAAAAGACAAATGGGAAGTGTTCAGCTAAAATAAAAATACATGTCAAATACTATTTTTCGAAATATCTTATTCAATTTTACAACATAAATGTTACTTATTATTTACGTAATTAATATATAATGTTAATCAATATATGTAAATGGATTATTGATTTACCATAGCATAATATAATCAATTATGAGCTATTGAAATTCAGCATCATCGTTACTAAAGATTTTTTTAATGATTTTAACAATTAATTATGAAATAATTGAATGTTACATATTTAAAGTTGCTGGGAAGATATAATTATTATGTTTTAACCATTACAAACACATTACATATTATTGAATGTATAACTTATGCTTATATCATTCATTTAATTCAGTTGAATAGATATCTCTATGTATATATTTTAGTTTAATCAATTGATTATTAATTATTTTAAAAATGATGAAAATTTATATGATGATATATTATTTTAAATATTTATATTAATTTATGAAAATTCATCAATACCATATATTAAATTATTTCAATATTAATAAAAATAAACAAAATATTGGTAAAATATTGTCTTAAGAAATACATTTTTATTACAATTTCAATTTTTGTAATTTTCAATTTTGTTTATCATTAATTTTTCTTTAATTTTTTCAAATTAATAATATATTATATCGTATCAATTTATTGCAAGTAAGTTAATAGAGTTCATTTACAATCTTAATTTAATACAACATACATTGTATTCAAATAAATAATTGATGTAACATAAATATTGAAAATTTTTTTTAATAAGGTTCTAAAAAATATATAATATTGAAGTAATATTGAATTATTTACAATTAACAGTATCTATTAGAGTAAAACTTTTATAATATTTTGTTTATATTAAAAATTATCACTCTACTTAAGGGCACTGAATATGTTATATAGACAATAAATACAATAGACTAATTCATTTATTTAATTTAAAATTTATGAAATATTTTTATTAAATTTATTAATAATTTTCGTATTTCCTATTAAATCAAGGGTATCGTTTGGTTTCAAATATATTTTATTAATTTAAAATACAAATATTATTTTTGCGCGAGTACTTCATAAAATATAAATTGTATGAAAATCTTAAGCATACATAATTATATTATTAAACTGAATAAAAAATTGATTATTATTTAATACCCAATATATTTTATAATTATTAATATATATGGAATCAAGTGAATATAAGTTTAATTTTAGTTATAATTATATATATAAATTAATTTAAAAAAAAAATTAAAATAAAATAATTTTAGTTTAATTGAAATACTATAAACATAAGCTTTCACGTTCTGAAACATATCAAAACTTGACAATAGATTAAAAACTGAACTTTATATTTATTTTTCAATATCTAAGTATGCATATTAAAGAAACTGAGAAGTACGTATAAGTAAAAAATATCATACGGGTTATTATAAAAACTAACGCTATTAAGTATTTATCCGTCATACAAATAATCTTCCATTGTCAATTCGAGATTCTCTATTTTATATATAGACAATATAAATGGAACTAAATTAAAGATAAATGCATATATATTAATATATATGACTCACAATCCGTACAAAGGTCTATTTCATCAAAAAATTTGAGGCGTTCAATTAAAACGAATCAGCTTACAGAAAACCTTAGGTACTTTAGGAAATGTAGTGATGTTGAACGTGTGAGCAAAGGGATCACAAATTGCTACATTATGTTCAATAGTCAAAGAGACTCAGTCTTTCATTAGGATTTCCAAGTTGCTGGATACGTATTTCACTATTAAAGTAAATATCAATGAGATAGGTGGTCCAGTTCTGTTAATCGAGTCCTGAACAAGGTTTTGGGATGTGTAAGTCGAACTCTTCTTTGCGCATTAACTAATTAAATATTTATCAATTGACAGCATTACAGTGTTAATTATTGAGGTGAATTTTATTTCAGAGATTTTTATCTAAAATTTTAAAGCAATATTTAAATTTTTTAGCTTCAATATTCTTTGTAAAAGTAGTATAAATACGAAAAGTTATTCAAATTTTATTTTCAATTTTTATATTAAATAACATTTAATTTTATTAATAAAATTTACGCGTGCTATATAATTTAAAATTGTAATTAAATTAAACAGAGAGACTTTGTAGTTGCAATTGTTAAAAGTAGTATATAACGTCAATAGTTTTTGAATAATAAAAATGTAATATATAACGTCAATAGCGACTTCATCTAATTAATAGTTCACATCATTTAAAGTTTTATTCAAAACAATAATTAATTTCTGATAGGATTCTGCTCATGACATTTATTGATTATTTCGATAGTACTAAATTTAATTCGTTTTCGCTCTAACATATCCTATAAAATATTCTTGAAATAATTAACTCACTAATAAAAATAAATGTATATTAATTTGTTTAATATATATTTTATACGTTTATTAAGGATATGTACTTAATTCAATAATTAAAATAAATTTTTTACAAAATAAATGGGATTTAATGTTTTTCCACACTTATTACTTTTTGATTTTGCAATAAAACAATTAGTATTTCAATACGTGTGTATGATGGCAATGATAAATGATCAGATTGAGGCGAAATTAATATGAGATATTAAATTAACACATAGGGATATACGAATAGATATGATATAAATTCCTAACTTGTATTTATATCAATATTTTTATTCAATTAAAAACAATAAATGTAATATAAATTGTAATTTATATATGTATCTTATAAATCATATAAATGTATCATATAGCTTTAATCGTCGCTTTGTATTGTATATATATATGAATCGTGTATCTATATACAAACTTAAAAAATAGAAATTTTATAATAATTCCATTTATTTTATATAAATAAATATAATAACAAAAGTAGAAATACAAAAATATAGAAACTTTACAAAGAATTTAGATTTCTATATTTTAATGAGTTTTATGAGAATATTAAGCATATATTTAATATTTATTTATCATTTATTTATTAGTATATTCAAAATGATATTTTACGATTGATATTATTTATCAATAATTTTATATTCATTTAAAATAAAATATATATTTTAATTGTATTATTACCCTTGAATATTATTACCCTTACATTTAATTATATATAATATTTTGTTGTAATACAGAATATTTTTATTCTCTTATTTAGAATAATTTCATGTAATGCGTGGGTGAAATAATTTACATTCTTTTTATATTATCAATTTGAAATAGATTTCTCATATATCTTATAGCTTATCTGAAACTTGACTTAATTACAATATTAAATAAATTAACGAAGTATGGTATATATATCTGTATAAGTTAAATATTTTTTTATATTTATTATATTAATTTACAATATTGTAAGTATATATTGGATAATACGATTGATATGATATATCAGTTTTACATTTCCTATTATATGATTTTATATAATTAAAAAAGGCAAATAAATGTGATTAATATAATGTTTTTTCGTTATATTGCTGGCGTTTTACGCATTTTATTGAAATCTTATTAATATGTATTTGAAAAGGTTTACTACAAAAGGTATAATTATTTTTTTTTCTAATTCTATTATTTGGTTAGTAATTGTTAATAATTACTACTAATCTAGTTCTATTATTTTCTTAATACATTTTCTATATAGATTTTCCAAATATTAAAACTATTGAATCTACTCTTTTGAAGATCAAATTTGTTTTTTGTATATTTAGTTTTTACATATTCATCAAGTTCACTAAGTATTAATATATTATATTATTCCATTTTTGTTAAGTTTTTAAGTTTGTAAAACTTCAAAATATGCTTCTGTAGTCATTGAAATTGACCAATTCTCGTTTTATAGCTTGTCACAGAAATATATAATTTAGGTACTTTGAATTTACGCTATATTTTCAACTAAAATAAATTTATTTATAAGTTAATTTAAAAATTTTTTTCTTTAAATAATTTTTCATTAAAATTATTAAAATATTATAATAATTAATTTCACATCTTTTCTTTATATTTATAAACGTTTATTAATTTATCATATTCATATTTATTGTAATTTTCCAACTTAATTATTTACTGATTGCAAATGTATCTTCATATTTGAAATATTGACGTAGTCCATTTTGTTAATGAATTATGTTGTAGGCTTTTTATTTTTTAAATATTATTCTCTCATTCTTTAAAGCTTCTATAACCAGATCTAAAAATAGCATTGATTAACAAAACATATAGACAATTTAGTTTGAGCTAAAGTTAGTTGCAGTTAGCCAACTAAGAACTGTTTATGGCTGTGGTGTACTGATTTAATTATTTAGTACGAGTAATTTTAGATTTTACTTTGTTTGCTTTAACTTATTTAAATCGCTCGTGTGAGGTGAAAATAACAGTTTAACAATACACTTTTTATATTATAAACTGAAAATTTGTATGGAAATATATTTCCTAATCCTTTAATACATTAGATGCATTTGTATCATATACTCACTTTGCAATGCACACAAAATGCATTTATTGAATATTTTTATACCATTTCTATAAGTCATTAATAAAAATCGGTTTATTTCAAATTAAAATGGTTTAATTTAGATATTCTTCCAAAAGTGTATTTGAAAAATTATAATGAAATACATCACCTATATGTCCAATGAACCCAAATAAAAAATCATAAAAATTGAAATTTCATTAATTTTTTATTTGACCAGATTCCCCTTATTAAAGGAAATCAAAAAATAAACTTTCCTATAATTGCAAATATTGCACTCATTGGTTGTACATAAATGAAAATCAATAGTATATTAAGTAATTACACTAATACTGTTATATTTCCTAGTGAAAAAAAATATGCCAATTAATAATTTAGATTGAAATTATGCAAAAATTTGATAATTTAGATATATAACAAGTTAACAAGTTTTCTGATAATCACATTTTAAATTTATTAATGTGCTTCGTAGGATTTCATTGAGAATTAATAATACATAGTTGTAAATTGGTTATCTAATTGTCGTTATTGAATTTTTATGATAGTGTCAATCGATGTTATTTTATTTATTAACATTCGATTCATTTAAGTAATCAATTTTGTTATAATTATCATTAAGAAATGTATTTGAAATTGAAATGTTATGGTTATAGTATACTGTTCATCTTTTTTTTTTATATACATAGCGTTAATACCAATTAACAACAAAATACTTATCAATAAAATAAATTGATTTCAACGTGATCAATATCGTGACTCAATACACCCTCAGTTCATCACGGACCTGCGTCATCAATTCCGATGAAATCATGCGAATTATCTCTTGCGTGTGCTGATTAAATAGCTTAATTGAATTTGCCACGACGAAGCGAATGACAAAGCAAAACGTCGCGTGCGAATTCCCTCAACAACGGGAATTTGATTCCCGGGTGCAGCTCGTTACGTTGGTTATTACACATCGTTCTCTCTTCGATCTGACAGTAGTGGTACATATTGCAGGATCGATGCAGTACATGTCTCTTGTATCGAGTCTCTCTCTCTCTCTCTCTCTTTCTCTCTCTCTCTCTCTCTCTCTCACTTGATTACAAGCACATAGACACTCTGATGTTACGACCCTTTTTATCGGAAGGAAAAAGTAAGAAGTAATGCCCAATTCTTTTTTAATTATTTTTTTTTTTTAATCAAACAATTCACAGAATAAGCTATATTCATAAGGTATCTTTACTTTTTATTTAATTAATAGCACCTAGGATATATTAATTTATATATACTCATTATAAAAGATATGTTTAACATTAATATACGAAAAATTAAAGTTTCATAAATTGTGATGTATTTGCTTGTTTGTTGTAGTTGCTTGACAATTTATTAAGATTTTTTTTATTTTTATATAATGCAATAGTCCATATTAAATTTTTGAAAATGCATTAAAACAATATTAGATTATTCGTTACTTATCCAGTAAAATTCCATTTTCTTTTTTTGAAATTATATTATCATATTCTAATCACACGTGACTTAGATAATGAATAACATCAATAATTGAAACAAGTTTAAAGTATAATTTTCAAGTATGTATATATATTTTGAAGTTTAATAGGCATCGAATAATTGATTAATATATTAAATAGATACAAACTGATATTAAATAATTTCATATTTATGAAATTAATTAAAGTAAAATAAAAAAATTAATATTTATAGTAAGAAGTGATAAATGATATAACATTTCGATATAAATAGTTAAATTATTAAAATCGAGTAATTTTGTGCTATACAATATAAAATATTATAGCAAGAGTAAATGTTGTTAAATTGAAATTAAATTGTAATAGAAAATTGATTTTTTGATTTGAAGAAAAATATTGACTATTACAAAATAATTTATTTTATCATTTAAAATACTATGTACTATTTTAAAATATTAAATTTTTATTTGAAATGAATACAATAGAAATGATAAGATTTTATTTATTTTATTCACATTAAAATTTTGTGGTCATTTAAATGAAATCCACTTATGTAAACAACAATTTCTATCATAAAGGTTATATAAATTATTTATTATTTTGATTTCTTGTGTCATATAATATTCACTGATAGACATTATACTTTGGATTGATAATATTCATAAGAATGAGATATATGCATTTATAAATCGATTGATCAACCGAAAGACAGATGTATAAAAAAATGAAAGAGAAAGAAGTTAATTATTGGCACAGTTCTTTTTTCTATTGTAATTTTTTTTTTTATTGTTATGTTCAAAATAGATGCTTATTTTGAACATTATTCCGATGCTGTTAGAACGTTGGTTTTTTTACCATAGTTTATTATATTTTATCCCTAAAAATACTTCATTCTTGACGTTCTATCTTTTATCATCGTTTATACTTATTATTTACAATTACATTGAAAATCGGCCGTACATAAGATTATTTTGGTAAAAATCCATCAAATGAAGAAAATAATATTTTCATTTAAAAAGTATTTAAGTTGTAGATACTTAAAATGCATATATTTTTATTATCCATATTTAAATATTTTGTTAAAAATGTTTGTATACACTTCCTCATTTTATTTATTAATTACGGTTAGAAATGTTAATATTATTTCGTTTACATTTATTGTCATCGTTCAAGTTAAACATATGTACGTATCGACTTAAATCAGTATAAAGCATACAAATTATCAACTGTATGTACATTATTTTTCATATATATACTATTTATTCAACGATTTGTCGATTATGTTATGATTATATATTCAGTATATTTATTATATATTTTTTGCAAAGTATAATTTTTTTATTCTGCACACAATATACAATTATATATGTTGGTTATTTGTTTTGGAATTTTATAAATATTGTATTTAAGGTTCTGCTAGTTTCGTAAATGTATTATAAACTTTTATTATTTATTTCTGATTTATAACACAATCTTTCCAATTTATATAAAATGATGTAGTTCAATCAATTTTTCTCAAAGAATTGAAAAAGAATGGTAATATTGGAACAGAAATTAACATTCAAGTTATAAGACAAAATTAAAATAATTGAATGTTATAAAATCATTTTTTATATTAAACAATGAAAAGTTTTTAAAAGAAAGAAAATTTAGCTTCAAATAAAAAAAAACAAGAATTATATTGTAATTTTGTAAATATATTAACGATTGAATAAATAAAAACCAGAAGGCATTTTTAATGATGCGTTTGAGGATTCAGTATCAACCATGACAATAATTGTCTCTAAAATATTATATATTAGAACATGAAATATAGAGACAAAATTTATGTTATGAACCTGATTCTAATAATGTATGCTGATATATATACTGTGATAACTAAGTTAACGATTTACATTTGCAATTTCCACAATATGTTGGGATCTCGAAAATTTTCCTGGGATACAAAAAACTCATTGAAATAATATTTATAAACAAGAAAAAATTTTTAAAAGTTTGTTAATTACTATTTTTAGAGCCAAATTGACTATGACATCTAATAATATATATTGTAGCTATATGATATTATAATATATGAAATATATACTAATCATATATGAAATCCATCAAATATATATTATACATGTCAATAATTATATAGATGTATAGGTAAATAGATAGATAGAGAGGGGGGAGGTTAATGCAATAAAAATTTTACATAATTATAATACATCATTTATATTATAATTTATGAAATACTTTATGAATATTACTAAATTTTTATAATCTAATTTAAGATTGATTATAAAATTGAATTTTATTGGTAGAGATATGTATGAAAATTTATGAGCTTTTTTTTAATATAATTTCGGGGTAGTTTTTATAAGTATTAACATTAATGATTTGTTTTTTAAATTATTTCCTGCTTTTAGAAATTATAACAAATTTTTAATAATCAAAATTCACAGAAAAAAGGGAAATAGTACAAGGACATATAAAGATAATTCCTTACCTCTAGGGAATAGAAATTATCACTTCTCCCTTGATTATCATTAAGACTTAGGAATGAGTAATGTTTTATCGTCATTCATAAAGGTGCAAGAATTCTAGTTCACTCGTTCAGCTGATAATCGCATATGAACTTATTCCGTCGTATGGATTTTTCATTGACACGGTCAAGTATCTAAAGCAAATCATCAATTAAAGTAAGTTAGGAAGCCGAGGCGAAGGTATAGTAAGGTTCGGTGTACTTATTGGCATGAAGCCGAACAATATGTAAATTCAATAAATTGACGTTTGTAACTACACGTGAGTAAAAAAGATGCCGTTGGGGTTAAAACAGCCTAATAAGTTAATGTACCCATTTCACATATTTACGCATGTTCCATGTATACGTATATTAAAAATAAAATCAAAAATACACTTCTTATTTTAATATAATGCACTGTTAATCGATTAATGTTTCAGTAAAATTTTCGAAAAATTAAATTTTTATAATTATAAATTTATATGTATTAATAACTAAAATATTAACATATAATTAAAATACAATAATGTTTTAATGATAATATAAATGTAATAAATATCAAGCAGTATATTATTACTACTAAGCTTATTTAAATACAATTTCATGTACTTACATTTCTCATATAGTAGAAGTTGTCGATGAATAAGAGTCTTTATAGCAAACTTTTTTACTAGTACTTTATATTTTTAAAGTATATATACAGTTTTTTTTAACGATATTATTAACATATAATATGACACTTAAATTGATATTGTAAATTGAAAAATATACCGTAGTTACTAGCATTTAAAATACAATTAATGATAATTATTAACTTTTATATTCATGAAAATAAAAAAGTATTTTGTAATTAAAAAGAATTAAAATGTATAGTAAAATTTTCGAATAACTATGAAACGAAACTAGTGTTTGAAGGATGGAATGCTTTTGTAAAAAATGTAAATATAATAAAATACAAATTCTCAATGGATAAGATAAATTCAATCTTAATAATTATATCGTCAAGCAAATTATGTTATGACATTGTAATTGTTTACATATTCAAAGTGTATATGAAGTTAATCATTTCTTTATATTTATAATGCAATTATTAACCTTCGATTATATAAAAAATATTACATTTATAAATAACACATACTTGTTATATTAGAAAGTTTGTAATAAATAAATAAATCCGCATTGATTAAAAAAAGAAACGTTTAAATTTTTAATTAAAAATAAATTAAATGTTTTTTAAAATATAAAACTTTGTAAATATCTATATTGTGTAACTTATATTCCAAATAATTAAGCTCTGTTGTAAAGAAAACGAATTGATTTGTTTATTTATAAATATTGCATATATTTAAAACTTTATAATGTAACTGTTAAAATCAAATTATATGCCTTAATAGTGTTGTGTAATTATAGAATATCTGTACAAACAATGAGAAGAATATAAATAATACACGAACGGTGGAATTTCATTTGTACAAATTTTTCTAAAAAGTCGCTTATAAATATTGCGCTAATTTTAAGGTGTAATTCGATCCTTTACTTTAATACAACATAAAATTCTAATACAATAAAATAATTAATATGATTAATTATTACTTACAATATACTGGCGTATTCAAAAAGTTTTTATATTAGCTAATTTGTTATTAATTATTACAACATAAACAATCATATTTTTTATCGCATTAGTAAAACTGAATTATGCTAATTTTGAAATTTTTAATACATTATAACGAAATTAATAATATATTCAGAAAGAAACATGAAGATTATTTTTAAATTCACTTTAAGAACATTTTCATTTTTATTATTAATTATTTATTATTTATTAAATTAATACTTTTATTTATGTACATTATAAATCTTATAATTATGTGCATATTAATGTCACCTTATGTTATTGAATTATGTATAGATTGTTTCATTAATAAAATATCTTTAATTTTTTTTTTATATAAAGTTTGTATTTTTCAGTATTAAATTAATTTTAAACAAAAATAAGAGTATTTGAGTTTTGTTTTTATAATTGTATTCATTAAATTAATTTGTATGTGGTGAATATTACTTTTTTTTTATTGATTAATATATAAGACGATTAATAAAAAGTTTATATGTGATTTATAATTATATATTATATTTTAAATAAAAAAGTTTTTTATAATGACGATTTATTTTGTAATGTTCAGAATTTTTTATTTTACTTAAATATAAACAATTACATTTTTTTATTGCTTCTGTAATATTAAAGTGTAAATTAATTTTATAAATTCTTTATTAAAAAAAATCTATGTAAATATCAATAATTAATGAATACTTTAGAAATTAGTTATTATATACTTTAGAATAGTTATTTGATACATATTATCATATCAATATTAATTTTATTTGCTTTATTCATGTGAGCGTGTCTGTGTTTGTAAATATAAATGTATGCAAATTAAAATAAAACTACTATGAAATGAAGATTATTTCTCTAATTCAATTAATAAATAGTTAAAAATTAAATTAGTGAAACTATATTAATAAATAATTGAATATATTTAACTTGTTTTGTTTGCAGTATGATTGCAGCCAAACTACATATTATCTTAGTCCCAATGCCAAGTCAGATTCTGACAGTTAAAATTATGTTTACCAACGGCAATAATCTTTAAGAGGTTGGAATTCTAAATTAACGCAGAGAGTAAGCTATTGTAAAAAGTGCTTCGATATATAAAGACTAGACATTATGATAGAAGGTAATATGGCTGATTCCGTTGTATCAACTGGCCTCCATAGAACAGCAGCAGTAATACGAACGATGGCGACAACATTGTTTATCGTAACTGTTTGTTTGTATGTCAGCGATCGTTAGTGTGTTTGGACCGATGATATAATTGTGTACTTAGCTCGCGGTCTGCTTGTCCGTAGCGAAAGGACAAGTTAGCGTTGGTTGAACGGCGTATGGTAGGTAGGCCCTCTTCTCTCGCCCTACCTCGTTCCTACAGTTTACATACTCGCATACATAGACGCTTCGCGGGTATCAATGTTTGCTCAACTAGAATGGGTTGTCGGGGCTTTGTGATGTACTTACGCTCAACCGCACCCAGACTGCAGATCTTAACTGCAGAGTGAAATCAGCGCATCACGGCCGACGTCTAGGCGTATTGCAATTATATACGAATACAGTGGCAAGTCATTTTTACCGCAGTTAACAACTTTCTCTATGTTTTGCCATCTTAGCTGTAAAGTTTTTTTTTCATGCTTTATTTTCTAAATTAAATAATTAATTAATAACACATTAACAAATTAAATATATAATATGTTTGTATAATTATAATAATCTGTTTTTATCATTTTAGCTGAAATACACTAATTCACTTATAAAAAAATTAAAAAGTTTTATA
Source organism: Ceratosolen solmsi marchali (assembly GCF_000503995.2). Lineage (NCBI taxonomy): Eukaryota > Metazoa > Arthropoda > Insecta > Hymenoptera > Agaonidae > Ceratosolen > Ceratosolen solmsi. The sequence continues at coordinate 2,971,068 of NW_011948434.1, forward strand.
CAAAACACATTATTTTTTTAGTTGATGATTTTCTGATAATGTTTCAGGTATCTAATTTCTGTTTTAAACCACTGCAAATTTGATTATATTTAACAATTTATGTGCACATGTCAGAAAATATTTTTTAAAGCTAGTGCAAATTAAAATAATTAATTAATTAGCTTGAATAATATTTTATATAGAGAAAATCAATATATATGAATAAATTCATTTTTTTAATTTACACATATGAATTTTATAGCCAATGCGTTACTTGGATTCCAAGGAATTTTGAGAAATGCATTTATGAGTCTACGAACTTGTATAACATATATTCCGAACTGAATAGAGGTATTAGGCTTGTGAGAACTTGCAGACTCATATGTATTTAAGTGAATGGGAAAAAGTTTAAATTAGGAAAAACTATCTATTAATAAGATAAGTTTTCTTGTAAACACTTTTTTTTACTGCATTAAAAGATATACCATATTTTTTGTACGTATATTATATATTATATATTATTGCACTATTATCTTAAATTGGTTTATATATATTTCTATAATGTTTATGGCAATATAACTATAAATTTGTAAATTTTTTCTGAATAAATAAAAAAACATTTACTTCTTGTTTTAAATTTATATCATTAAATATATAATAACTGTACAGTGTAAAAATTTTACAAATTAAACTTATTTCGGCTGCTTAATAAATTAAATATACATTACAATACTTTGATTCTTCGTTATTAAATTTAGAAAAAATATATGTATAATTATGTTAATGGATACTTTAATTACATTTTAATTTATAATTTTTGTATATTTGTTAAGCAAAAATTACATTACAAATAAATTGGATTCAAAAGTAAAAGCTATTTTTATATTTGTGAATAACATTATGCATCATATTTATGTGTGTATATATATATACATATATATATATATATATATGTGCGCGCGCGCGCGTGTGTCTGTGTGTATACGTAATGCAGTAACAATAAGCAGATTATTATATTGATCGAAATATAAATTTTACTTATCAATGTGCATTTACATACAAAAATATATTTATGTATTGTACAATTACGAAGTTAAAATACATTTCATGAAGATTCTAAAGAAATATTTTTCATGAATATTGAAATTTGTACATATATCTGTTTTATTGATTTTAACAAATAAAATTAGTGGGAAATGTAAAATTATATTTCGTAGTGAAATGTAAGTAAATTTGTGAATAGAATAATTTTTTGTGAATTATTGAAAAATAAAATCGTAAAAATCACTAGTAAACTAGCATAAATTATGGCAAAATTTTCTTTATTTATTTGTAGTTAATTGTATTTATTTGATATATTACTACATTGTATTCGGTAGTATATTACATTACAATTACTTATTTTACTTATATATTTTCATTATTTAAAATATTATTTTTTAAAGTTGACATACTTTAAAATATAATTATGAATTATGAAATACTTAATTCGTTAAAAATCTTGCTTTAAATATGTAGAATTGGAAAATAAAATGAATTATTATTATAAATGTACATTTCAACGTATTTTATCAAGAAATTTAAAGTTCATTTAAATAATTATTATAATTATGTGGATTTTATTGTATTCAATATACTGCATATTTCTTCAATTTATGTATTGCAGAATTTTAAATGGCAAAAAATGGTTTAAATTTATAAGTTTTGAAATCTCTTGTTCTATATTTTATTCGATCATTTTAATTTGCTGCATAAGGTATCAATTTAATCGTAATGCAAATATATGAAGTACAATAGAAATATTCATAAGGGTCAAATTTAATATTTTAATTATGTATTTCAACATTAATTAATAACAATATTTTTATAGTATGCAACGAAGCGATTTTAATATAATTGAACGAAGGCGAATTACCCAAGTCTATCATGTATCGTTCATTCTTGAAAGTACTTTCATTTAATATCTTTATCCTCTGCGCGCTTAGATATTTTCGTTATTTTCATCTTTGTATCTCAGATAGTTACATAAAGAGACGCCTTTAAGACCAGCTAGTCTAGGACTGCGAGATTAAACTGCAACGAGTTAATTCAATTGTAGCTTCAAAATAAATCTTCTTGCGATAGAGGCATAGAATACGCCCTGCATAAGAAATTACATTAAAATGAGACTGATTATTTTATCTATAAAAGCTCTAAAACATTATGAAGTCTTATGAAAAAGAAATATAGGATAGTACATATATGGCAGATTAATAACTTAACAAAAGTTTTTTCATAATAACTTTAAAAGGCAATTTAAAATACTTTTTTGTTTTCTAACAAATTTTTATAGTTATAAAATTTGTTGTTGAGACCAAGGATTACTGAATTTTCAGATTTCAGCATGCTTTCACTAGATTGAAACCATTCCATAGTAAGTAATCACTGTTTGCATGAAATTAAAGTTAAATGAAATTATATATTTAAATTCAACAGGTTTTATTCAAATAAAGAGAATACTATTTTGTATGGCACTTTAATTATATCTCTAAGAATTTTTAATTTTTAATTTGAAACAAAGAGAATAACATTTGCAATAAGAAAAATGTATTTATATTTTTTGTTGTCGAATTTTAATATAAGTAATTTGTTTATAGTTTTTATGAAGTAAAGTGAGTAATAATACATTTGTTAGTTATAAAAAGAGATATTAATTTAACAATAAGATTTTAAGTTAATAAAACGCACATAAAATTATAGTAGAATAGAAAAAAAAAGATAAATACATCTTTTCAATATCATAACTTTTCAAATATAATTTATTTTGAAGCTCAGCAAACATTTGAGACAATCCAAAATTGAACTACTTGATGTAGAATTTCAAAATAACCAGTAATAAAAGCTTGTTAATAACTATTCAAAATTAGATAAGTTTATAAAATATATTCATTTTAATAACTTACAATGTACAAAAATTCTAATATTAATTAATAGTTTGGTAAACATTACTTAAGCATCTTCTTATCTTCTTATCTCCAGCCCTCTTTTCGCTCTTAAATCATCGTAGTCATTCCATATATATTTTACGAAATGCATATACTGCAGAAATATAAAAATATTTTGTACCTTAAATAGGGAATAAATTACCTATTTTAAGTAAATTCTACAATTTTTGCAAGTATTATTATCAGTAAATTGTTACCAATATTAATATATTAGTGAGTGAAATAATTCTCACTATAGAAAAATTTAGCAATTACTTAGAGTCATTAAAGAACAAAATATACTACGCATATAAATAAAAGTATATCTTTTTCATCAATTTCATCAAATGGATCAGCATTTCAGCAAGGATCTTAAATTAATTTATTATATTCATTTTCACTAAATATCAAAATGAATTCATTCCTAATTGAATTTAGTGAAAAATTAAGTTAAAAATCTAATAAATAATGTGGATAATTAAGTGAATTATATATTAATAAATAAATAATAGTACTATATAATTTATAAGTATAATATCAAAATTATGTTGATATATCTGTAGCACAACTATAAGCCATTCGGTATATATTAGATTTTATAGAATTATATTTGAATATTTTATAAAAAAAATTTTATATGATGCATTCATCATTAATATAAGTATTCATTTTTTTTTATAATATTACATTATATACTGTAAGTAGAAAATGCAAAAAATTCGGAAATGAACGCGTAATTTTATTTGTATCAAATTCAAACTCAGGATTTTTCATTTTCACGATAGATAATCTCCTATCTGAGCTGCTGATGACCACGTTTTTTTATTTAAGTGTGTTTATATTTTTATCATAGAAAAAAATTTATCATTCAAGTCATATGTCAATATAATCAAGAACTGAATACTAAAAATTATTAAAGTACAAAAGCATTTTCTATTATTTTATAATATTTAATTTAAAGTATTCCTATTTTCGACATTAATTATTATTTAATTTATTTAGCTAATTGAATAATCAAATATAATTTTGAGAATTTTAATTTCAAGTTTAAATTAATTATTTAAATTGAAATTAGATTTAGATGTTTTAGATTATTTGAAAATAAAATTTGTAACAAATTGCTTAAAATTATACATATATTGCCTTTAAAAAAGAATTTTAAATAAAGGAAATTATGTTACACTAGAGGATAATAATGATTACAATGGCAATACTTTTATTTGCAAATACAATTAGACAAGAAGTTATAAATATGTAAAATAATGAAATTAATTTCTATTCTCATAATTTTCGATGTTTTTAAACTGGCTATAATACGTTATAGGAAAATGATTGTTTCATTTTTTTAAATGAAAATATATGAAAATTAAATTTTCCACATTTCTGTTTAAAGTAAAATTGATGCCACTGAATTTCGTTTTATTTACATATTTGTAGAAAAATTTTCTATACATACAAGCAGTATAATATATTAAAATATAAATACTTAAATCAATTAACTGAATTTTTCATTTATTATTTATTTCCTTCGCCTCTATAAGAGAACATGTCTAGTGCTTGCTTCTAATCTCACATGAAATCGTTTCGCATGCATGAAGTTTTAAAAGTTAAATTAGCTGTAAACTATGACCAGACGTCTATTCATCAAAATATGTTACAACACAGATCTTTGAAGCTTACTTTCCACGTAATAGTGAGGGTTCTTCAAACATTCTACGGAGGACAACTTTCTCACCGTAGCTACAGTAATTTTTAGTTATCTACAGGCGACTTCTTTAATTCACAAAATTTTCACTACTCGAAGTAGCAAAATAAAAAAAAAATAATTTTTTTCTACTCTTCTAATGTACTTTGATTTATAAATATTTTTCATTTTTATGCCATTCATTTGTCTTATTCCTTGTTACCTTATGAGAATATACTTTTCATACAGAATTAATTTTTTATATAAGTATATATTTTTGCAATAATTATATACTTATAAAAGTATATATATTTTAAAGAAATAATTAATTATTATATCTTATTATATTTCAATTTGTTATGAATATATTCCTAAAAGCAATATGTTATATAATAGGAAATTAAATATTTATCGTATTATGTAATTAAAGTTAATATTTAAAAATATAAAAATTTTAGTAATAGAATACATAAGTGAAAAGTTATAGAATCATAGAAATCATTCAACTTTAATGAAATAGAATAAGTAAAATTAACATGGATGGAATTTTCATAGCTTCAAGCGATTGGTAAAACTGGTTTTTAAATAACCTTATTTTAATTAACCTTATGATTTAATACAGAATGAAATATCTTTTAGAATAATTTTTTTAATCAAAATTATATATTAATGTCTGAAAAAATAGAGTATAAATAAATGTTACTATTATTCCAATTTAAATTGAATATTAAATATATCCGTATTGTCTGTATGTAAAAATAATTTATTTCGTGAATATTTATTAATAAATATTTCGAATTATCTATAGCTTTTCCTGCTATAGAAATAAATTTTTTAAGTATAAGAATATTTTTTTGAAATAACAATACTTATTTGTATTAACTGTTTACTATAAAATTTTTGTCGATATAAGCGAGAAACATCCAGATATATTATTTAATAAATTTAATTACGTGTTCAACTTTATTGTGAAAACTTTGTCTATCTGTTTTCTATAAGTATAAATATTATAATATTATTTAAATTGATAATTCATTTAAATATATCACTGCATACATAATATAAAAATTGAGAATTACCCTTAAAATACCATGTGGAGCATTTTATATTCAATTCAATGTTCCAAAGAATAAAAGATTACTAAAATTCTGTTTAATTAGTTGGAGCATTATATAGAAGCTTTTGTTGTATATCTCAGTTATATATATATATATATATATATAGCCTGTTATATTATCATATAGAATTTAAAAACTATTTAATTTATAGTAAAAATTCTATTATTTATTAAAATTCAAGCATTTATATTATCATAGCATTATCATATTAAATGTTCATATTGTAAAATGAGTTTTATAATATATATTAAAATAAAAGCTTTGCGTAATATACTTGTTTTTTTCTTCATTTTAATAATTGAAAGCCTGCAATTATTTTATTCATTTTGTTATTAATTACAATTTTTATGCGTTAACGAAATTAAACCTTTTTAAATTTCAAGATAAGCGAATAATATTTCATAATCTTCATTTATAATTATAAATAAGTGTATAGTGCCTACTTAATTAAAAATATATTATTATATATTTACAATATAATAGCAACTCGTATTTTTAGCATTAAAAATTCCAGGAAAATATAATGATAAATTGTTTATATACAAACATAATATTGATTTAGTGATATGTAAAAAAATGTATGGTCAAATTAAGAATGGATAAATGATTACAGAAAAATTTCCTAGAAAATACAAGTCATTCTATTTCTATTAGATCTTATTATTTTAAAAGTTGATTAGTCTCTTGCAAGTTTGATTTTCATTTTGTTGTTATAAATTCTATCAGTTTTATGTTTATTTATAATTAAATGATAGAAGAAATAGTGATGAATATGTTTTATTAGGATAGACAACATTTTCATTCGCCCTAATTGAATTTTATTTCGATATATTTATTATGTTGTCTATATAGAAAATAAACTATCCTTCTTGTAATAAAATTAAAAGGTAAAATATATAACTTTAGATAACAAATACGCATATTAGATAGTTATTTTTCAGGAATGAACACATATATTGACTATAATTTTATGATGTTGAAGTAAAAATTATAAAATCCATATAAGCCTATACAAAATTTATATTGATATAATATATATTATAAAATCTTATGTAATATTATAGAATTGTTTAATTTTAATTTTATGAAAAATATATCATGACGAAATATTGGAATAAAAATTTGAATAATTTTTAAAAGTACAATATATTCTTCAATTGAAAAGCTATTTTTTATATTCCACATCAACTGCATTAATTCTTAAACATTATAAAATCAACAAAAATAAACACTCATTTTCTTCTGTGAAGAAATTTATTATAGAAGTAAAATTGAAGTAAATACATTATACACATAAAATAATGTTTTAATTATAAACTTCTGTACTTCCAAAACGAGCATAAATCCAGTCAAATTCTTTTGCTATCTTATATGTAAAAAGTTCTGAAAATTTGCAATATATTTTTTCGAAAATAAATATCGAATTTTTTACCATGTAAGAAGAGCTTTTTTATAATAAAGATAAAATTTATGAATGTTGTTAGAAATTGTCTTACAGACTAGTATATTCGAGTATAATTAGGTGAGAACAAATATGAAAAAATAATAAATGTTTTAGTATGAATATTCCAAAATATTAGAAAATGTTTTGTGACTGAATTTGTCTGTATATTATAGAGTATATTAATAACGCGGATCAATTTATTATTGCAAGTACATTTTTATTAGTTTGATTTCTTTAAATTTAACACATTTCTAATAAAATTATTTGATCAGTAGCTATTAATCATTATACTATTTTAATAATTTGCGTGAAATAATATTATCCATTAAACTTAAGTAATGTGATCACATTTATTAATAAAAATTAATCGAAAATAAATGTATATATCTGAAACATGCTCAACGGTCATGAGTGGATATTTTTGTATGCATGTGTTTGAAGCACAGATTTAGAATTCCAAGCGACAGGATACTGAAACTTGTTTACTTTGGAAAATTCTACTCGAGTTGATGAGAAGTTAGTATGTTTAATTGCTTCGCAGTAGACTACTAGAATTACCAGCTGTTGTTGACACCGGATGTTATTTTCTACAAAGTCAGACTATAAATTGTTATTGTATTCTATCGAATGTATTTATGATTTTATCATTTTTTAAATATAATTTTTTAAATATTCATTTCTATCAGGATCGATTCTTTATACAGTGTTAATGCAAAGTTATTTTACATTTAAATGTCTTGAATAGAACGACATATATGATAAAATAGTAAAAAAGAAACAAAGAAAGAATTATATTTTTGTCCTAGATTTTACGATATAAAAATTATTTAATAAAACATTTAACGAATGAGATTATTTTTTATTTGTATCTATTGAGATTCCTAGAAAGATGAAGATGTTTAAAAAACTATTTTTAACAGAAAGTCACCAACGCTGGCTCCTTTAATTAAAGGAGTTTTCACCTGCCGAAACTCTTGGGTCAGATCTCTTTGTATTGCTGTAGAGATCCTCTGAGGATACTTTACCGAGTTAAAATTAAAAAAAGATCAACGTTTTAATTGTTATTCGTACAGTACTGATATATTAATAATGTAGATAATTTTTACATTAAAAAATGGACTAAAAACATACTATATTTTTAAAATATTTTACAGTATTGGAATAGATGTCTTATATATGGATATATTGAGATTGATTTACGTACGCTGCGAATAAATGTTTTATCCAAAAAATAGAGTACAAAAATAGAGTATTTAAGATTCGATGTAACTACTTTCTGCAGTAAGCAAAAGAAATATTAGATATATATGCAATATATAAATCATCAATGGAAAAAATATAACATTTTTTAAGGGTCGCAGAAAGCAAGCTATACAAATAGGGTAAGTATATTTTAAATTTTACTGTCTTTAATCATTCAAATAATGCATTGAAAACTAGGTAATAAACAATGAATATTAAATAGAATTTGAGTAAATATAGAAATTATCGCTGACTATGAAATATTTTTTACGGATTAATATCTGCTAATCGAAAGTGGAAGTGAAAACGGGAATGTTATTATCCTAGGTGAATAATTAAAGGAGAATAATCTTGTATCTTCATCAACTAAATTCTTTCTTACTATACTACTGTAAATTCCAATAGAATAAATTTTTACCTAGAATGATACCTATTCAGAAGTGATTGATAAGTTATATGTTTAATAGGTTTCCCACTAGGGTAGTTCCTTTGATATATACACCTCTATTGTGTAAAATGTAAACTGAAACAGATATCTATATCAACTGCTGAAAAAACGTGATAACGGAAATTAATTTATATATATATATATATATATATATATATATATATATATATATATATATAGAGAGAGAGAGAGAGAGAGAGAGAGAGAATCATCTCATCGATTAGTTAGGATTTAGGATATTGCGGGTATGGACGACGACAATACGTATGCTTAAATTGAACATCGGTGGTTTACCAAACAGTTCGGCACATAAATGCTGATGTAGCCTCGGATAGAGTATATGATATTTGTGAGCAGTTCACTCATTATCAAAGTAACTACTTCGATATGTAATTTATTTTTATTCCTCAAAATTGTCATAAATCGGAAGGCAAAAAAGGAAACTTAACTTATCCTAGTATTTATGAAGTCTTATTATACTAGTTTCTCTTTATTTATTACACATAAAGAAGCTTAGAATTGAAGTTAGGAAAATAGTCCTAATTTTCTTCACATATCTCTTTACTAAATCATCATACTAATATTGAAAGAAAAGGCAAAATGTTTTGAAACATTTTCATTCAATAATTATATGTAAAGGTGCTCGAGACAGCCTTATCGTAAACATCAAGTGCAATGTATTCATAGAAATTCTAGTTTCAGAACGAATTCTAATCCAATAATTTTCGTAAACTTTTCCTTTCGAAAAATTAAAACGGCCTGTATATGTGGAGAAGTATGTAAATTATAAAGGAATCAATTCGAATCATAATGATCCAATATGCAAAGAAATTAATGTAAAATCTATACATAATTATGTTAATTGTTCTATATGTATCATACATATATCTGCAATCAGCTGTTTCGTTTTACAATCTAAAGTATACAGTAATGAAGAGTAATTATAAAGTTTTTTTATAAAGATTTTTTTATATATTAGGTATCGTCTTCTATTATTGTAGTTATCGTAGATTTACAAAATAAAGACTGAAAACCCGAAATCATATGCTTTAATAAAATAGTTTGCAAGGATATATTGTTTTTATAATCACAATGATTATGTAATCAGCATAATTACAATTAATTAAAAATTCATAAGTAGCTTGTTAGAGCACGAAATGAAATTACTTTGAAAAAATTATATAACTATAAACAGTTAATATAATTGAAATTTAATTATAAAAAAATTAATAAATTCTACTAATAATCAGAGTTATTTTCTGAGATCAATTCATTAAGAATATATGATATCAATTATCATGTATTAGCTATTAGAAATAATCATTTAAACGTTATGTATTCATACTTTAAATTATTCATATTTTTAACATTAATATTCCGTAATAGTAATTAATATTAAAATAACTTATTAATGAAAAAAATAACAAAATTATGTATCATTTAATTTCTTTCTATACAACGTATTGTACAATTGTATTATTGATTCATGTCTGTAGTATTATGTAATATATATTATAATTAAAAATAAATTAATTTTATTAGAAATGCTTAAAATTTTAAGGTAGATACGAGCTAATTTAAAGTATCAGAATTTCATCACCCTAGCAACAAGAGGTAGGAAAGGTAAGCGTGAGTTTCAATGTTTATATGAGACTTCGAATGCTGAACATTAGGAAGCGCCCAGAATTTGCAGAGCTTTTGTTGATCTATCGAAAATCGATAGCAAGAAGCTTTATCTTGCGTATACTTTTATTACATTTCGTCCCTGAATTCTACAACCACAACTACGATCTAAAAATTTCATGATAATTCATATTTCTAACCCAAAAGAATTTTAAATAATATTATTTTCACGACTGAGTAACACAGATTTCAGAACCATTCAGTGTTTTTAATTTTATACTAGAGGGACAATATATTATTAGAATTGATCATTCGTTTTTATCGCATCGTAACTTTTTTAGAATTTGTTGAATAATAGAAGCAATATTTATATCAGTAATACAATTTTTTATTTTAAATATGTATTTATATATCGATATAATAAAAATAGTTAAGTATTTTTATAATCGTAATTTATCAAATGTATTAAAGAATTTATGTATTTTATTTTTAATATATAATTTTAAAATAATAGAATTTTAAACTTAATGGTAGTGGATACTAATAATTACACTTGTCATCAATTTTTGCGAAATAATTAAGTTTTTTAGGTTATGTTTTCAGTAATAAAAAAGATTATGCAAAGAATTTTTATTATTTTCTCAGTTTGTTTTACAGTCAAGTAACAGTAAAATTTGAAAAAGAAGCGATGATCTCAAGAAACTTCTTCTTCATTTCTTTTTGAATGAATTTAACTAATTTTTGATATTGACGAGTTAAAAAATAATCTATCTGCAAAAGATAATCCAGCTTAAACTTCCCAGTATCTCTTGTAAAGAGTATTTGTATTTTACGATGAAAGAAGAGGTATATTTACGTACGGATAGAAAGTTAGCTTCGACAGTTTTGACTCCTCCCTCTGAGAACCATGATCGATCGTTCATTACGGTGCAAGGGAGTGAGGAATCTATGGCTGTTTGTACTGAGAAGCTGAAGCTATTGGGCAACCGGACGTGAACTTGATGAAGCTCTCTCGGAATATATATAGAGCTTAGCTCGATCGACTTTGAATTTAAAATTCGCACTCCACTTTAGTACATCGTGCATTATTAACAAAACGCTCGTGAGAGTTCTCATTTGTATTGTTGCTTTAAAATTATACATTCTAAATAAAATACATTGTGCTATAAATACATACGAAATTCTGTAGAAATTTGAAATATCGTTAGATAGATATTATTTAGAATAAAATATATCTACAATAATTAAGTAATAATAAAAGAAACAAGGAATTTTCAATATATATATATATATATATATATATATATATATCGATTCATTCGTTATGAAATCTAAAATAAAATGTTATAAACATTTTTTTAAATATTCATCAAGATTTTTAGTTTAAAATTGGTACTTATTCTTCCATATATGTAAAATTTTAAAAAAATTATCAATTTTTAAAAATAAATTTGTAAACAATTTTATGAAAATTGATATTTAATTTTTTATAAATTATGTTAAATAATTGTAAAAATATTAAATATTTTCAATACCCTTATCTATAATCAACGATAATTAATTAATTTGTTTATAAATATGTTAAAACTGTTTTAATTATATTAATTGAAAAATAATGGATTTATGAAGATTTCTTATTTAAAAAAATTGTTAACAATTTTTACATTTTATGTAAAACATTTCTATACTAAATAAAATTTTTTTAACTTAAAATTATTAAAAAAAAAATTAATTTTATTACTATGACTTTGTATCTTTATATTATTTATTTGATATATTTTGCACTATTTATTTTTAATTCATATTGCATTAAAGTCAATAATTCAAAATCAATAATTTGCCTTTGGTAACGTTAAAAAAAAGAGATCATTTAGAATTGTATCGGTTGAATAAATATTATATTAATATGTATATTCTATTTTATTCAAATATTATATATTGAGAATATAATCTTACAAATTAATGTATACAGAATCTGCTTTTGTAAAAAAAATACAATTAAATGTATGGTGATAATTAATTAAAATTATTAACAAGTAAACTTCATATCATCTCAACGTCTATTTATAACATAATATAAATATAAATAAAGTATATAAATTATAGAACATATAGAAATAAAATATTTTCAAAATGGATTCGATATAAAGATAAATATACATTTTTTTCATCGTTTCATTGGATTTGGTAATGTAAGGTTGTTGTATTAATGATATAATTCTTATAACTTTATACTACATATCAAATTTTCTCATTATTTATAACAAATAAATATTCTAATATATTCTAACGATGGTATAGTTATTTGGAACACGTCGGATTATACTAATACTCTTGTTGATTATATTATCCTCGTAGTAGTTTCCATCTACATTATACAAATCTTGAATTTCTTTATATACAAAAATTTGATTGATATGTAATCATAATTTTATACTTAATACATGATCATTGTGCTGTAATTAGCCAATTAGTTTTCTTTTCATAAGATAGATAGATAGATAGATAGATAGATAGATAGATAGAGAGATAGAGAGAGAGAGAGAGAGAGAGAGAGAGAGAGAGAGAGAGACTGACGGAGATAGTAAGAATTGATAGTACTTTACATTACTGTAGTAATTTATTATTTTGATTGTCATACTCAATATTTCATAAATTCAAATGCAGTTCAGATATTTAATAAAATTCTGAGATAAAAAGAAAAATCTCGACAAGAAACGACTGAAATTTTTTAACATATCAAGAGACCATATTTATAACATATCCAGTTTGAAGCAGAAAGTTTATACTTTAAATTATTACTAAATTAAGTATATATATATATGTTGTGCTTCATAATAAGTAAAAAGATTTTTAATATAATATTAAATTACAACATTTTTTCAATTGCTTATTGTAATTTTATTATTTTAAATGTACACTATAAATAAACTAATTTTATGCAATCATAATTCAATCTAGTTTTTATATAGAATGGCAGTAAGAATATTATTTATTAGATGGATAAATTATTTCTATTACAAAAGTAAGCGAACATTTTTGAGTTTCACAAATGACTTGAGCAAGAAGTGTGAAAAGTATTTGTAGAAAAGTAGTTTAAAAAGTTGTAGATGTAAAAGTTGAAACTTAGGTAAAATTAAGGTACAGTTGAACCTTTATGAAGCTATCGACAAAACGGTTTCGAATATCTATGTGCTTGTTAAAACGAAATTTCAGAATAATGTAATAAGCATTAATATACATTACGAATATTATTATTTGAAAATGCAGCAGTAAGGAATAGCCTAATATATTTAGTATTAATAGTTGAAAATATAGATAAAAAAAATAGTTTATGTATTTTAATTTTATTATAATACTATAATAAAATGAATATATAGTAAAATAGAAAAGTATTATCCACAATTATTATTTATTTATAGAAAGTAATTTTGCACAAATATTTTAAGTTTTGATAATGATCTGTGTTATACTTGAGACAATATATTATAATTGAATATATAACATAATTAGAAATGAATTTGAATAAAATAATAAATATATAAGCAGTCAATAAATAAACTCGTAAAAATAATTAAAGAGTGAAGAGAAAGAATAAAAATGAATTATGTACTAAATTTATACTCTTACAGATTCTTAATGAAGTATGTATAATAAGTTATTATATAACATTATTCATATTCTGTCCAAAAACTCTATTATATATGTTTCAATTCCTTGTCTACATACTTACATTAATTTATTTGTAAAAACATATTATATGTCTTATAAAAATTTATATAAATAAATACAATAACGATATAGATTTTTTTAACGAAGAAAATATTTTCTATTGTCTTTATTAAAATTTATTATAATTTTTCATTTTAGTAAAAAAACTATATAACTAAAATATATTTATATGTAAAAAATAAATATTTCTGAACGCAATAATATATATTTGTAAGGACATAGATAATTCTAAATAAATAATTATTATTATTTAATAAATATATAAGCCATTTTACCTATGTAATTTTTATGAAAAATCTAATTCAATGCATAAATATTAATAATTTGCTGTACTTAATGCCTGTTTAGGATATATATATATATATATATATAAATTAACATAATAATTAATATAATATATTAGTTTAACACTTAATTTTATATTGATATACATAATTAGAAACTTTATCGGGCTTTACAACACAAATTTTGATTCCACTATGAAATTTTAATAAATTCTACAGTTTAACAATATACACTGTATGTAATATTAAATTATCCTATCTTTCGCTCTTCATACTATTAAAATTACGGTTTTTTTATTTCAAGATGTTAATTTTATTATAGTTATAGTTAAAAATTAAAAATAGTAAACATTTTTAATTTAAGCATTTTACTACTTAAACGATTAAATAATAAAAAAGTATTTATTCAATCTCGTTAAAGATTATTGAAATTTATATTGAAAGCACAAGATGATAACATTGTGAAAATTTCTTTCTTATCTATTTGTAAATTCACTCTAGAATTTATGTAATGACAAAACTTCGTTTAAACTAACGAGATAAGTTGTTAAACATTGTTAGTTATTTTAAAATCAGAATAGATTCGAAGTAAATTTATATAACTTGTATCACAAATGCTAATATTTAAAAGCTAGTGATTATTATAATTTAAGTAATTTTATTAGTATTTCAAAATAATTATTGAAATATGAAAATGAAACCCCTAGAATTCAAATTATTAGGTAATGGTTTAATTTAAATTTTTTAAATTGAAGATAATTTTATTTTAAATTTTAACAAAATATATCATACTTAGTTAATGTTTTATATTAATGTAGTATAATCGTTATAAAGCTTATAGTCTAATTTAAATCTTAAGGAATAATTATTGTGATAGTCATTTTTTTGTATTATTATATATTTTTTACATTGTATATTTTATCTTAAATATTATTATAAAACGTTGATTTATTTGAATTTATGTACCTCACTGATAATATAAAGTTTTTTTATTTATAGTAACTAAAATCTTTTGAATCATTCATTCGGTACTTTTTTTAATTTATCGTAGAGAGAATAAACTTAGGTTATAAAAGAATTATGTCTGTTGATTTTTAGATAACTAATAATATTCTCATATATAGTAGGAGAGAACAATTTTATTATTAGAAATAATCTACATTTTTATTAAATATTTTATATATTTTATTGATATTGTATATACATTTTTCCTTCGTACAAAATTATATTATAATATTTCACTGAGTTTTTATATTATATTTAATTTTGTATTGAATATAGTACATTTATGATTTAAAGTTTAATATTGCAATCATAGTTACATAAATATTATAATTTCTATAAGTCAATTTAAGTTTTTATTTAATTAAATCATATCCAATAAAATTATATTATTTTTCAGAGTTTATTAAAAAAATTATTAAATATGTCTATAGCATTTAATTACTTGCTATAGTTTCCGTCTAATCATTTGATTACTTCTTATACTTTAATTAACTTCTTTATTTTTAATTAAATATTTGTTGTATTTTTATGGTCATCAAAATGATGCAATTCGCTAATTGTTTTCTTAACTTTTGTATCTTATACAATTCTCCTACTCATTATGTCTGTTTTATTGAATATTTGAATAATAATCTTTACTATTTAATTTAATTTAATGTAATTTTTATTTTGTATAATTATATTTTTAATTTTTTAAATTGTTTCTTAAATATTATTTTTTAAATAAAATGTTATTAACAAACAACTAACAAAAATATTAATAAACACCTATATATTTATATTCAATGCAATATGAATATAATAAATTTAGCTTTTACATTATCAATATTTTCGTTAAGATTATAAGAAATTTTATTTAAAAGGTCTAAGATTTTCTTACAATATTTGCTCGATTATCAACTATATATTTCATAATTATTTATCAAAGATCATATACTTCTAGTAGAAGTCAATCTTAAATTGTAATGAAGTACAAAGTCAAATAATAATACAATCTCAGTTAGTAACGGTTGTTAAGATTTTTTACGGTTTTACAAGATTTTTTTGTTATAAGAAGTTTTCTTATAAAATGATTTTAAAAAAAGTTTTAAAATATCATTTGAATGCATTAATTTACATAAAAAGAAAGTTTATTAAAATGCAAAATAAAGTTTGTAGTAATATATTTTTGTCTCGTTGAGAACTTTTTAAACTATTCTCTTACAGTTCAGTACATACTTTCTTATTCAGGCTTTTACATGTTCCATTACAGAGTTTTTATAAAAGTATGTAAAAATCTCATATTTGTAAAAAAAGTGTATATGTATAATAAAGAAGATGAATTTAGTATTATTTGTATGTGTCTTCTTACATAGCAGATTATAAATATTATCTTGAATTCTAGAAAAATATGCAGAATTTCATTATTATAAAAATTATTAAAAATCTTATATACATATAGTTTTTAATAATAAATTTAATCTATAACTTAAAATTTTTTAATTTTATATTGAAAGTAAATAATTTAGATTACGTACTTTTATTTAATATAACGAAGTATGAAGTGGTATCATTAAAATACGAATAATTTATATTATAACGAAAAAATAATGATAAAAGTTACCATGACAAGTTTTATTAATTATTTGTTAAAATTAAATAATGTATTAATGTTAAATTTAATGTTAATAGTTAAAAAAAAAAATAGAAATAATTAAAATGATCGGTTTTTATTAATTTTCAATACAATTTGTAATAGATTTTTATTACAAATTGTATTAACAGATTTTATAAATGAAAGCATTTTTTATTATACTAATAGAGTCAAATAAATAAGGTAATTATAAATAATTAAAATGATATCATTATTTTCAAATATTCGAAAAATGTACATTTACTTTTTGAAAAATATTATTTTAAACATTTATTTTTGTTAAAAATAAAAATCTATAAAATAATAGTTTCGTTAAGTTATTAAATAAACCAAAAATAAATGATATTATATTGATGGGTACAAATGAAATGACGAAAATAAAAAATAATATTAATTCTTAATACCTATTGACATCAGTACAACTAAATGTACTGTCTAGTAAAAGTACAACTCTGCCAAAACAGTAGTTTCCCACGACGTTCTAACATTGCACGTGTCGGCAACGATGGTGCTTACGTTTATTTTCATGGATGCAGTGTGCTTGTAAGCTCTCGTAACTTCAACTTCCTATACAGTGCTCAAGAATACCACTACTTACTGCAAACGACAGTGTCGACCTCAAGCCCAAGAAGTGATGTGAATACTTCTGTTAAGAACTCTCATACATATATTCTATAGAAAGTATTCGGAATTGAATTGGTAAAATATATAGATATTTTAAATTAACTTAAAGAAATTATTGTACAACATTAAATTAGATTTGCAGATTTGTTTTATAGTTTTATCGAAAGTATTTTAGCTATTATATCATTATAAATATTATATATATATATATATATATTAGGTACTTCTAAATTGAAATTAATAGTCAAAATAGAAAATTACAAATTAATAAATAATAGAAAATTACGTGTTATTTTTTCGTATCGATTAATGGTAAGTATAAATGGTATGTACGATTAAATCGTACGTAATAATTTTAGAAAGTTTTAAATATACCAATTTTTTTTTATTATTAAAAGTTCTTCAAATATAAATTAAGATAAGAAGATAATTTAATTAATAATATATTAATAATTTAATATCGTACATTATTAATTATGTATTATTAATCATATATTGATTTAATTTTTGGTGAAATTACTAAAATTTTTATGAAAATATTTTGGAAAGTGTTTTTATGTCGATAAATATATTTCATACACTTGCGCTATATGTATATTTTCTACCTATTATGTTATAAAATAATTAAATGTGTTAGAAGTTTTTTATTAAAATAATCAAATGATAGAGTACTAAAAATATAACAATTCTTATTTTCTTATAAAACATTCTGCTATCTAATTTTAAATGCAAATAATTGACTGAATGTATCAGTGTTGCTAAATACAATATCCTTCAATGCGGTAGTTCTAACGATATTCAAATAAAATATTCATAATTCATTAATTAATACTGGATAAGGAAGAAATTTTATTTTACAGATATAATAGCTTACACTATTTGAATTATTGGTTAGTAGTAAAAAATTTACATTAATATTTCGTGGTAAAAAGGAAATTCAATGAACAATATTCTAAATTATGAAACTTTATGTATGACAATGTATTTCGTGTTCAGATGTTCGATCACTATCTGTTTAATCATCAATTTGAATCAATGGTTCATTTCAATTTAAGTTTGTATTGTATATTTTAAATTATACATAAACCATAACAGAGCAGATAATTAGTTGATATTATATTATTGAATTATCTACAAGAGCTTAATTAGACGAAGTAGTACATAAGATTCATTGACTATAGTACTAACTTATCATAGGAAGTAGCATCATTATTACTTGAAAATTGCTATATTAAGTGCAATAGAATCTTATCTACTAGCACTCAGAATTTTTCTATTTTATGTTTATTAATTAAGACGCTAATATATAATTAGGTTTTAATTACTAAGCTTGAAATCCTGTTAACTACAAAGAAAATTTTGCAGCTAATAAGTAAACAAGGTTATAAGATATGCTGTAAACTTATTCACTAATATTCTCAGTTTTATTGTAATTCAATAGTATATCATTAAAAAAACTTTTGATATAATATAGTGTCAATAAATTATGAAGTAGGAATAGATAAAACAAAAGGAACTATTACAGCTTATAATTAATCAATTTTTCGGCATGTCATTTACACATTGGCATAGGTTTTTAATTTTATTTACATCTAAATTAGAAGCATCAGTTTATTTGAAAATTTAATTTATTTTATTTATTCATGATGTTCGTAGTTTAGATAATTATTGTACTTATTTCAAAACTTTTATTTAAATAATATTTTGTAGAAAAGAGGTTATGAAAATGTTCAAAAAATATTTTTTGTAATACTTTATTTATTATTTGCCAAAAAATATTATTTATAAAATATTAGGCATAAAATAATGAATCGTTTAGATGCCGAAATATTATGAAAATTATGATAAGGATGTTAAATTTTAAATATCTATAAAATATTTTGTTACATACGCTGAATATTTTGCTTTCAAAACGATAAATAGTTTATGAAGCGTTAATCGTTTATACTAAATCACATCTTATTACTTTTATAAATTTTATTCAATAAATTTAATAAGAAAAAATTAATATTTTAATTTTTTTTAACCAATTTAGTCAGTTATCCTTACTTTTCATTAATACTGTTTAAAGACTTTTTTAAATATCTAATAACTCGATACATTCAATGAACAACGTTCATACTTTCAAATTTACGAGTTAATTCTTATTCAATTGATTATACAATATTATCCTTATAATCAAAATGAATATCTATTATTTTTAATTCTTCATTATATCGCTACTATCCTTTTACATTTCCACAGAATGTGATCAACACACTCAACTACGAGACCTATATGCAGTTGGATTGCGGTTATTGAATCTTGAAAGTAGTCGGTACACTCAAGTCAATGATTTTACTTTTGGTAAGAATTCGTGTCGGAATCAAGACTTGCGATAAGAATGTAATTGCGGGATGTAATATATGTAATGATTGCTATTAAAAAATTGTTATAAACACTCAAGAAAAGTACTTCTTTTAAAATAAAAGTATGTATTTGAAACTATTGATAGAGCAAGTATAAATAATGAGGCATTGTGATAAAATATCTTGCCCATATTTTTAATGAAAATTATAATAAAATATGTTCGTCATCTTAATATTTAATATACATCGTGATATTTCTATTACCTATGTATGAAAAAAAAAACAGTAGTATATGAAAGAATTTTATTTTAAATTTTAGCAAATTAATAAAATATTAAGTAAAATCGAAAAATATTTTAGTTATAATTTTATGTAATGGAAAGGATGCTATACAAAGTATTCACATTATGTGAACAAAAACAAATATAAAAACATAATACTACAGTGCATGAACTTTATAGTTTTTCCAATAGATCAAATTAGTATTTTATATTTAAATATTTTATATTATATTTAAATTAAATTATAAAATTACAAATTAAAATTTTAACAATTGATAGGGAAAATATGAAAACAAAACATTAAATAAAACTTTTCTTCAAGTAGATGATTTACACACATTAACATCATAAAATTAAATACTTTTTTATAATATATAAAAAATTAAATTTTATTAATCACTTGTTCAGCATCACAATTTTTTAAAATCATTGTAAAAATAATTATTCTTGTAGAATCTGTTTTCAAATTTAAACATTTTTTAATTACATTTGCATAGTACAGTATCATATTACAGACTATTTTAATATAATAAGTTACATCTGCAATCATTTTTTATTCTTCGAGTATGTTTTCAATCTATTTGCTTAAGCTATTAAATTTAATAAAAACTAAAATGAAGTAAATTAATTGAAATATTAATTCTTTTTCGTAATATCTTATTTCTCACATTTTGATAAACCATTTTCTACTTTATACCAAAATCAGTTAAATTATCCTAATTTTATTTCAAATAGGTACAATAGAAATGTTAATTATGTGAACAATTATTCAAAATAAGTTTGAAAAATATTTGTATCAAATAAAAATATTAAAAAAAAAAATATTATCCACTTCCCAATTTTTTTTTTATTATATTGATAACTAATTGGTTGGACAAATGTAGCCGATCCAGTTTAAAATAAAAATTCTTTAAAATTATAATGAAAGTACAGTATATTAATTTATATACATCCATAATAAAATAAAAATATAATTTATTGCTATCTCTTATTTAGCATTGCCAAATATATTAGTATGGTATACGATATTAGTATAATAGTACGAATTGAACTATTTATTCTTTTTATCAGTAGGCTAGTAAACTTAAATATTTATATTTAAATATTTTTATTCCTTTGTTTTAATTAAATCAATAGAGATGACAAAAGACGAATATTACATTATAGAATGAAATAAAAAAAAAATTAATATATATATAACGTAGTAGAATTTTTACAAGTTTCTTATTTGATTTAGAAATAAATAATTGCTTATACAGAAAATATAAGTTTTGATTTGTATTTATGTTTTTAAATGTATATTAATTATTTTTAATATTATTATAATGAATGCATTATAACTAATATAAATACAAATAAGAACAGGTAATAAAATAGAGAAAATTATATCGCTTATTTATATATACATAATTATTTTATAAGTTGTTTTAAAAATTTATATAGACATACTTAGTATGAAATACTACATTTGTTCATAATTATATGGAAGTGAACTCATTGTGACTTTTTATTAATGTTGATACCGTTGTTAATTTAGAAATCTTTCTTTATTGTCTATATTATTTTCGTTTTTCGTTACCCTCTAATAATGATATACATATTTAGAATTTATTTCATCATTCGAATATCTTTACAGGTGACTTATAACTGAATTATCCTTTTTTAGTTACTTTCTTTACTAGAGAGTGATTATTATTATAGATTTTAAAGTTACAATTAGGTATACAAGAAAATTAGTACTAGAACACGTTCTTTTTAATAATAAATCTTAACAAATACATATTACTTTCTCATAAAATTTATATTCATAAAAATTTTCCGCTGTAAATTGAATTAATATACTGAAATAATGTACATTGATTACATTTTGTTTATTACATTAAATTATATTCACTTACTAAAATTATGACTGGTTAAGGTTTAAAATCAAAGGTATATATTAAAATTAATAAATTTATATATTTCATCATATTTATATCATTCATAAATAATTTATAATAATATTAACAAATTATGGAAAAGAATATATTCAAAATAAAACTTGGCCAAAAATAATTCTTTTATTTACATCTTAAAAAATAGATAAAATCTCCAAAAATACTTAAAAGATGTAATATTTATTAATAATAAAAATAATATTGTAATGAATAATGAAAACTGCTTTTATAATTTATGAATTAAAGGTATTGAATTGTCAAATAGAGAATTTTTATTATTTACAGTTTTTACTGGCTTGTTTAGTTGATTCTTGTCATATAATAATCTAACTTTAGTCGGATACGTTTAAAGAAATACATTTTCTGCCACTCTTTCTTTTACTTTCTTGTTTTCTTTGTTCCTGTGTCTTTCTTGCTGTTTTAAACAAAAGATTGTATTTAAAAGATATTTTGAATACTATCGATGTATTTTATATAGAATGAATTTTATATACACATTAAAAAAAGAAAATATATATTTTTACATGCAATATGTTTACTAAATTCGGAACCTAACCGAATGGATGTAGTGATTCAATGTCATTTCTATAAATCTAATCACGCGCATAAGCTTTCGAAATGTGACTATTTTTCATTATTACATAAATAAAGTTAACGACATATATTAAATATAAAGAAAAAAAAGATTATCGTAATGAATAATAATCAAAACGTAATATTATTAGTGTAGTCGATATTCTAAAATATAATAATTTAGTTAATATTAATAATAAAAATCAAATTGATAAAAAATCTTGATTAAATAACCAATTATAAAATAGTTAAGAAATTTATACTAAAAAATAAACTTTCAGAATATTAATAAATCCAAAAAAGATTAAAGATTTGCTTAAAAAATTTTAATCAGTATATAAAACATTTTAAAATTCTATAATTTCTATTAATTATTCATCTATTCAAAATATTTGAATAGTTAAAATATTAATTTATCTATGGTTTGCTTTAAATTATTGAACTATTTTGATTTATAATTCCATACAGAATGATATGCAATAAATAAAAATAATTTTGCATTCAATAATTTTTTTTAATAAATATTTTTCGATAGTTAAGTCATTTAGAAATATTTTATTATTTATAAATAGATCAATATATTCAAAACATATTTTGAAAAAATGTTCTTTATTTTAATGTTATTGAATCCAGCAAAAATGTTCGCTCTAAGGATCTTGCTAGACTTTATTAAAATTATAAGATTATCATTGACTTTTTGTATAATCTTCGAGAAGCACCCTTAAGTTTATATAAATAATAAAGTTGTACTCACGTGTATAATATCCTTTATTTGTTTCTTTATATGTTATTATTGAAATGAGTTACATTAACATATTATCGAAACAGTTAGTAATTGGTATACTAAATATGATTACATGCAAATCGGTATTGGCGGAATCGTGTCAAATATGAATTGGGAGAAGCTATTAGAAGCGTTTCAAAACCTTAATATAACACTATACTATAATAATTTCGCATAATAATTAATTAATAAGATATAATTATATGTTAATAAGGCGTAATATAATCAAGGTTCATTTTCAAATCTGGAAGTATTGTATGATAGCTAGAAGAGTTGACTAGGTTTTATAGAAATATATATTTGATATCAATAAACCATTAAGAGTAGCATACAAATTATAGTAAGATTTGAAACGAGAAAAATAATAAAGAAGCAACAGGCAAATTTTGTTATCGGATTTAGAAATACGACATAGAAGAGAAATTTCTATTAAATTCTATTAGTTTTGACATAAATTGATAAATGGCATGTAGATTATTAATAAGCAAGTGAACTTTCAGCACTAATGAACTTTGAATCAAGCAATTAGAATAAAACAAACAATGAAATATTCGCAATAGTAGCAATAGATTGTCGAAAATCGGCTCAATTAAAATAAAAAATTTGTGTTAATTAATAGTAATATGTATAATTATCTTATTAGATAATTTAATTTGTTTAAATTATAAGTTTCAATATTTTTTTCTGCATGTGTTAGAGACAACAAATGAATTAAAATAATAACATTTGAAGATAAAATTAATTTTAAGTATATACATTCTGGCAATTTATTTTGTATATATATTTCATTTTAGTATACTCTTTTATTATCGTTCTGAATAACATTGATTAGCACTTCAATTTTATGCAAAATAAATAAATATGCATGTAAATGATTACAATAAAGAAACAATAATAAAATTTATTACATCAATAACAACGATATAATTTATTACAAATATAATCTTTAATACTTTTTAGATTTTTTTTGCCTGGCGGAAATTACAGATTTAACATCTATATAAAATAAATTCTTTTTTTAATTATAAATATTTTGATTTTATAATATTAATTTATTAATAACTTATTATATATTGAAATGTATAAATATTGAATGTATCATTTTACTAAAATGAAATTATTCGTTTGGTTAATTGAATTAATAATTAAACCATAGGTAAACAACTTTAAAATATATCTATAAAATATAATATATCTGTATCTATCTATAAAAAAAAAAAGCTCTGCTAACTACATTTTATTAGTGTTGAAAACATTTGTTTCAATATATTTAACTGAATTGTGAATGAATTATATGATTCTCAGAGATTTTTTTTATACCACTATTTTTAATATATTAACAATGTTCAAATGAATAGATGTACATTATCATATAAATATCCATCAAATTATATAGCTAAGCAACAAATTAATTAAAATAAATTAAATGTATCCAATTTCATGTATATAATATAAAAATATTTATTAGCTAGGTAAGGAAAAGCCCAAAGTAAAAGAATTTTAGTTTTATGTCCAAATAAAATTATATACTAGATTATATACTATTATATACTAGATTGATGAAAAATTATACAATTACTTTTGTAATTGTGCTGGCTAATTTAGCAAACATTTTAATTAGCCTACTAGTCGGTTACTTGTTTAAGAATTGCTTATTCAGAGGGTGTGTGTGTGTATACAAACATATATATATATATATATATATATATATATATATATATATAAGATTATTTATTTTTTTATAACTTTTATTAATCATTTAAAGACATCATAAATTGAAATATGTAATATCATAATATTCAATAATTAAAAGAAAACAAGTTGAAACGCAGCTAAATGTAAAGTAAGAATAATACTAATTAATGGGATTCAATTTTTAATAAATATTTTGATAAATTATATCAACTGTATAATTATAAAAGAATAGAAAATGTAAATCTATTTTAATAAAATCATTATTTATGAATAATATTTGATATTAAAAATTGTAATTGTAATTTTAATTCAATATTTAATAGCAAATTCAGTTTCATTTTATATAGGACAAAAATTATTTACTTTTTATATTTACATTTGTATATTATGTATTAAATTGCAATATTTTATCGCAAATTTATAGTGTTCAAACAAAAATAAATAAAATATTTAGGAAAGCTAATGTTATATAAAGCTAGCATCATTTAAAAAGTTCATAACATTTGTACAAAATCAAATAATTAAAACAATATAAATAATACTTTACCTTAATTGGTAAATTTTTTTATTTATAAATTCCTGTTTTTGATTATTATTATAGTCTATACATTTAATTTAACAGCACCTGTAGCTTGTGACACCTTACGAAGATATGTTAACTGAAAGAATATTTATTTTAAAAAAATAATTTGAACAGCTCAATTACAGAAATGATAATTTGTATAAAATAAAATATAATGTTGGAAAATTATTTTAATGTTAGATTTTTATTTTTAACCATAACAACTTGAAGGAATGAGAATTATTTCGACTTCTTTGCAAAAATTCCATTTTACCTAATTAATTTTTTATTTAAGCAAATTATTATGAAAGTTTATTCAAGTTATTTTGCTACACAAAGTAACTTAAATAATATTATTGATGATTGAATTTTAATAATTTATATTTTTAAAATCAGATGCAACTATGACATACAAATATTACAAAACTATTAAGTAAACTTACTTATAACATATTATTAAATAATTACAATACATTTCATTCGTTTCAAGGTTTAATATTACAGGATCTATTTTATTATAAAAAATAATATTGATATATTAACTGTCATATATTATATAATATATGCAATAATTGAATTATACATTCAAACAAATATATGACTTTAAAAAACTCTGCATAGTAATTTGTATAAATAAAGATAACAAACACTTTTATTTCTTTAACAACGTTTAAACATGATGCTCACAACAAAGAATAATTCACGAGCTCGCAATAAAATGTCGAAATATCTCTAATATTATGTCAGTAGTATACGAAGCTACGTCAATTTCGCACTTCATGCAAGCAGTAATAAAAACAAAATATTCGTTATAAAATAACGGGAGCACCCGTACTTACAACTTTTTTCAATCATATCTATACAGCTTAATGAATAGTTCGGTACTCTTAAAATTTCATAACCACACAAAAACATGTCATTCAAAATTTAATTAAGAATGAAAATTTGTTTTGAATGGTTGTGAGCGATGACACTCTCAGAGAAAAACATTATATTTCTGAATATAAAATAAATAACTTGTTAAAATATTATCTATTTAAGTACGTATTTAAGGAGAAAGCGTTAAAAAAAAATATTCAAAATGTTTTGAGTATATTTTAATAACAATATATGTGTGACCAAGCGTATAAAAATATAATTTACACATTTTGGAATTGATACTTGTTTTATATATTTGTACTATTGCTTTGCTATTTTCCGAATTGAAAAATTAAATAATTGTTCTCGATTTTTCAAATAATATATCGAATATATACATTTTATAAGTTTTTATAATAATTTTTAAACTCAAAAATGCATTTTATTATCTGTCGTATAAAGAACAAATTGCTTTTGTAAAAATGGAATATATATATATATATATATGGAGAGAGAGAAAATTATAATTACATCATTCTTGTTTCGTAGTTATCAAATTAAATTGAAACTAGTTATACAGTAAAACGACGGATCATTTAACTGCGATTCAGAAGGATTTATAGAGTAGAGTTAGTCACTGGCGGTAAAGTAATTTCAGCTAACACCGTGTGTTAATTTATCTAGGAGAACATTAACTTATAATTACAGAATTTAGATTTCTATTTGGTCCTTACCTTATTTATGAAGCTTTAATTTAATATCGGAAGCAAATAATACTCGCAATTATTGTTCTCAGGTTCGTTAAAATTTTTCTCTGAGTGTTCACCTACACACATGCACATGTATCGACACATGCGCGCACATACCAACATACCGACAGAAACGCGCCCATGCCCACAGACGTACCGCAAACATTAACATTAAAATATTTGTTTTCAACTTTATCATTAAATGACAAGATAAAGTGAAGATTGTGGGTGCAGTTCTTTGTTTCGAAGCCTTTCAATGTACATTTAAATTTATTGAGAGAAGAGTAGTATGCCTCTCTAAGAGTGACTGATTGGACTGATTCATATCAAGACTATAAGATATCCCCCCCCCCCCTCTCTCACTCACTCTCTCTCTCTCTCTCTCTCTCTCCCTCTCTCTCTCTCTCTCTCTCTCTCTCTCT